>NW_006408660.1:4816180-4823537 GCF_000296735.1 Chrysochloris asiatica
AATTCATATCTATTAGTAATTACACTGAATGTTAATGGATTAAATATACCAGTCAAGAGATAGAGAATAGCTGAATGGATAATAAAACTGGACTACCTATATGCTATCTATAAGAGACACACATTAGACACAAAGACAATAATTGGCTCAAAATCAAAAGATGGGGAAAAATAAATCAAGCTGACAGCAATCAAAAAGGAGAGGAATAATAATATAATTTCTGATAAAATAGGCGGTAAGGCAAAAGCTAACATAAGAGACAAAGATATATCATGATTAAAGGGTCAATTGAAAAAGAAGACATAACCATAATAAATATCTATGATCCTAATGACAGAACCTCAAAATAGATAAATCAAACTCTCATAGAATTGAAGAAAGAACTCCACAGTAATGGTGTTGTGCTGTAGATTAGCACTAGACTGCCAATCACAGGGTCAGCAGTTTAAGCCCACTAGGAGTCCTGGTGTGGCGCTGTGGGTTAATGTGCCAGACTGCAAATCTGTGTGAATTGCAAGGTTGGCTGTTTAAGCTCATCAGCTGCTCCTTGAAAACCCTATATAGGGTTGCCATGGGTCGGAGTCAACCTGACGGCACTTAACAACAACAAGGAGTTGTTCATTGGAAAAACTATACAGGGTCATACTATGAGTCAGAACCGACTCTACAACACTTAACAACAACAGTAACAGCAGTTGTTGCTGTTGTTAAGTGCCATTGAGTTGATTCTGACTCACAGCAACCCTGTATAGGATTTCTGAGGCTGTGAATCCTACCATCCTATATAGAGGTTCCAAGAAGTGGCTGGTGAGTATGAACTGCTGGCCTTGGGTTCAAATCGACCTTGCAGTCCAGGGCATTATCCTACAGTGCCACACCAGGACTCTGTACTCTGAGTAAGACATTTTAATATATCACTTTCAATGAAGGACAGAACTAGAAAGGAACTCAACAAAGACACAGATGAACTAAACAACACAATCAACCAACTAGTTCTCATAGGTTTATACTTATAGTTGAGCACTCAGCCCAACAACAGAAAATTCTTTAGCTGTGCACATGGAACATTCTCAAGAGTAAACCATGGGTTGTTGTTATTAAGTGCCCTTGAGTTGGTTCTGACTCTTAGCCACCCCATATAGGGTTTTTGAGGAGCAGCTGGTGAGTTTGAACTGCCTTCATTGGGGTTCAAACTAACCTTTCAGCTCAATGCTTTATCCTAAAGTGTTACACCAGAACTCTTCAAACCATAGGTTGTTGTTGGTGGTGGTGTGCCGTGAAGTCGGTTCTGACTCATAGCAAGCCCGCATAGGGTTCTGAGGCTATAAATCTTTATGGGAGCAGAAAACCTCATCTTTCTCCCACGGAACAGCTGGTAGTTTCAAACTGCTGACCTTGAGGTTCGCAGTCCGACTTGTAACCACTATGCTACCAGAGCTCCTTAACTCATAGGTTAGACCACAATAAATTTTTAAACATCATGATACTACAAAGCATCTTCTCAAATCACAACTATAAAATTAGAAAACAACAATACAAAGATAAAAGATAAAAAAGCAAATACATGGAAATTGAATAACACCCTGCTTAAAAACTACTGGGTAATAGAAGAAATGGAGTCCTGGTGTGGTGTTGCAGGATAATGCACTGGACTGCAAGGTCAATTCAAATTCACCAGTCCCTTCTCAGAAACCCTATGTAGAGTGGCTATGAGCTAAAACCAACTCCTCAGCACTTAACAATAGGAGAAACAAGCCCTGGTGTGACACTATAAGATAAATACTGTAACAATTGTTGTTGTTAAGTGCCAATGAGTCAGTTCTGACTCATAGTGACCCTGTATAGGGTTTTTCGAGGATCAGCTGGTAAGCGTAAACAGCTGACCTTGCAGTCCAACACATTAACCCACAGTACCACACCAGGACTCTGAGAAAGGCAAATCAGAATAACAATGAAATATCACCTCACGCCAGCATTGATAGCAAAGTTCAAAAACAGAAAACAACAAATGCTTATAAGACTGCAACTCTCCTACACTGCTGGTAGAACTGGGAAATGGTACCATCACTATGGAAAACAGTATGATGCTTCCTCAAAAAGTAGGAAATAAAAATACCATATGGTCCAGCAATCCCTTTACTTAGTATATACCCTAGAGAAATAAGAGTGTGGTATGAATAGATGCATGCACACCCACATTCATCCCAAGCACTATCCTCAACAGCAGTCTAAATGTACATATACACAATGGACTACTACAAAATTAAAAATTCAAAAATATAAGAATAACAATGAATTTGCAAAACACATAATAACATGAGTTATTAGGAGGACATTATGCTGAGTGAAATTACCCAATCACAAAAGGACAAATATTGTAGAAGGCCAACGTCGTAAAAAGTCAAAAAAGGTTTTCACACTAATGAAATAGTCTCTGATAGTTAGCAAGGGAGGAAGGGAAAAGGGAGCAATTTGCTGGCTAGAGGGTTGTTGTGGTTGTTAGGTGCTGTCGAGTCGGTTCCAACCCATAACGACCTTGTGCACTGCCCAGTCCTGTGCCATTCTCACAAGTGTCATTAAATTTGAGCCCATTGCAGCTGCCACTGTGTCAAACCATCTCATAGAGAGTCTTTCTCTTTTTCCCTGACCCACTACTTTACCAAACAGATGACCTTCTTTAAAGACAGGTCCCTCCTGATGTCTGAAGTATAAGAGATGAAGTCTCACCATGCTGGCTTCTTAGGAACATTCTGGCTGTACTTCTTCCAACACAGATTTATTGGATTTTCTAGCAGTCCATGGTACTTCTAATGTTCTTCTCCAATATCATAACTCAAACACATCAATTCTTCTATGGTCTTTTAACTTTGTGTTTAACTTTCACATGCATATAAAGCTATTGAAACTAACTGTTTAACTTTCACATGCATGTAAAGCTATTGAAAAATACCATGACTTGGGTCAGCTGTATCTTAGTCCTCAAACTAACATCTTTACTCTTGACACTCTTTAAGAGGTATTGTGCAGGAGATTTACCTAATGTAATACGTTGTTTGATTTCTTGAATGCTGCTTCTGTGAGAACTGATCCAAGCAAAATGAAGTCTTTGACAACTTCAATCTTTTCTCCATTTATCATGATGTTATTTATTGGTCCAGTGGTGAGGATTTCTGTTTTCTTCACACTGAGGTGCAACCATACTGAAGGCTGTGGTCTTCGGTCTTCATCAATATTTTAAGTCCTCTTCAATTTCAATAAGTGAGGTTGTATCATCTGCATATCATATGTTGTTAAGGATCTTCCTCCATTTCTGATGCCACATTTTTCTTCATATAGTCCAGCTTCTCTAATTATTTGCTTAGCATACCGATTGAATAATTACAGTGAAAGAATACAACCTTGGGTCAAACCTTTCCTGATTTTCAACCATTCAATATCCCCTTGTTCTGTTTGAATGACTGCCTGTTGGTCTATGTACAGGTTCCTCATGTGCATATGAACTGTTCTAGAATACTCATTCTCTTCAATGTTGTCCATAGCTTGTTATGATGTATACAGTCAAAAGCCTTTGCATACTCAATAAAGCACAGGCATCTGTCTGGTATTCTCTGCTTTCAGTTAGGATCCATACGACATCAGCAATGATATCCCTAATTCCACGTCCTCATGTGAATCCAGTTTGAACCTCTGGTTGTTCCTTGTCAATGCACTGATGTAGACAATTTTTAATTAGCTTTAGTAAAACTTTACTTGCATACTATATTAATGATCTTGTCCGATGATTTCTGCATTCTGTTGCATCACCTCTCGTTAGAATGAACACAAATATAGATCTCTTCCAATCAGTTGGCCAGATATCTGTCTTCCAAATTTCTTAGCATAGATGAGTGAGTGCCTCCAGTGCTGCATGAGTTTGTTGAAAGATTTCAACAAACTCCACAATGTATTAAATTAATTCCCAGAGCCTTACTCTTTGCCAATGCACCTTGTACTTCTTCCTTTAGTAACATTGGCTCTTGATCATGTGTTATCTCTTGATCATATGTTATTTCTTGAAATAGTGGGAAATTATCCATTTCTTTTTGGTAAAGTGACTCTATGTGTTATAATCCAGACGATGTTGTTGATGTTGTTGTTATTGTTGATGATGTTGTTGTCATTGTTATTGATGATATTGTTGTTAATGTCATCCTGGCTTCTAAGAAGCTTCAGGCTGTACTTTATTGCCATCCTGACTTCTAAGGAGCTTCGGGTTGTACTTCTTCAAAATCAGATGTGTTTGTTCTTCTGGCAGTCCATGGTACTTTTAATATTCTTCACCAACACCACAACTCAAATGTATCCATTCTTCTATGATCTTACTTATTCATTGTTGAGCTTTCAAATGCATATGATGCTATTGAAAATATCATGGATTGGTTCAGATGCACCTTAGTCCTCAAACTGACATCTTTGTTCTTGAACATTTTAAAGAGGTCTTGTTCTTGAACACTTTAAAGAGGTCTTTCCTAATACAATACATCATTTCATTTCTTGACAGCTGCATCTATGAGTTTTGACAGTGGATTCAAGCAAAATGAAGTCTTTGACAACTTCAATCTTTTATCTCTTTATCACAATGTTAATGATATTGTGATAAAATCAGTGGTGAGGATTTTTGGTTTCTTTACATTGAGGTGCAGCCCATACACAAGACTGCAGTCTTTGATCTTCATCAGTAAAAGAATCAGTAAGTGTTTAAATCCTTGTTCTCAGCAAGCAAGGTTGTATCATCTGCATATCACAGTTTGTTAATGAGTTTTCCCCAATCCTGATGCTGAATTCTTCATATAATACAGCTTCTCAGATTATCTGCTCAGCATAGAGATTGAATAAGTATGGTGAAAGAATACAAACTTGACTCGCACCTTTCCTGATTTTCAACCATTCAGTGTCCCCTTGTTCTGTATGAATGACTGCCTGTTGGTCTATGTACAAGTTCCTCATGCACATAATTAACTGTTCCGGAATACTCATTCTCCACAATGTTTTCCATATTGTCAGGATCCACACAGTTGAAAGACTTTTTCTGTCCAAAAGTACAAAAAATATCTTTCTGGTATTCTCTATTTTCAGCCAAGATCCATCTGACATCAGTAATGATAACCCTCATTGCACATCCTCATCTGAATCCAGCTTGAACCTCTGGCAATGTTCTATTGCAGTCATTTTTAAATTATCTTTAACAAAATTTAGCTGTATGTGATATTAATAATATTGTTCAATGATTTCTACATTCTGTTAGGTCACTTCTCTTTGGGATCGGCTCAAATATGGATCTCTTCCAATCAGTTGGCCAGGTAGCTATTTTCCAAATTTCTTAGCATAGATGAATGAGTGCCTCCAGTGGTGCATCAATTTGCTGAAAGACTTCAATTTGTATTCCATCAATTCCTGAAGATTTGTTCTTTGCCAATGCACATTGGACTTTGTAATGGTTAGGGTTTTTGTGTTAACTTGAGTAGGCCAGGATTTCCAGTGGTTTAACAGTTGGAAATGGGCGTATTCCCTTGGTGATGAAACCTAATACAAGCATAGTTAACTCTATGATGAGTAGCTTTGAGCAGCCAATCAATTGAAGAGATGTTTCCTTTAGGGTGTGGGCTGATCCCAATATAATAGACACTCTAGAAAAGTGCTCTCTCTTCTGCTAGGACCTAAGACGCTACAGTTGTAAATTTTCTTGATAATAAACTTATACATATATATGATTCACTGGTTTTGCTTCTCTAGAAAGCCTGACCTAAAACAGACTTCTTCCTTCAGTAAAATTGACTCTTGATCATATACTATCTCTTCAAATGGTTGTGCATCAACCATTTCTTTTGGGTACAGTGACTCTGTATTCTTTCCATCTTCTTTTGATGCTTTCTGCAACACTCAATATTTTGCCCACAGAATCCTTCACTCTTTCAAATGTATGCTTGAATTTTTCTTTAGTCTTTCAGCTTGAGAAATGCTGAGTGTATTCTTCCCTTTTGGTTTTCTAACTCCAGATCTCTGCATAATGCATTATAATACTTGACTTTGTCTTCTACAGCTGCCTTTTGAAATTTTCTGTTTAGTTTTTTTAACTCCTCATTTCTTCCATTTGCTTTAGCATCCCTACACTGGAGAGCAAATTTTAGAGTCTCTTTGACATCTGTTTTGGTCTTTTCCTTCTTTCTTGTCTTCTTAATGACCTTTTGCTTTCTTCCTGTTTTATGTCCTTGATGTCATTTCATAACTCTATGGTCTTCAGTCTGGTGCATAAAATCTGTTTTTGAAAAGATCTCTAAGTTCAGGTAGGATATGTTCCAGGTCATATTTTGGCTTTCATGGACATCTTTTAATTTTCTTCAGCTTCAGCCTAAACTCACACATGAGCAACTAATGGTATGTTCCAAGTCTTTCACTGGTCTTGTTTTGATTGATGACCTGGAGTTTTTCTAAAGTCTCTTTATACAGTGTAGTCAATTTGATTTCTATGTATTCCTTCTGCTGAGGTACATGGGTATAGTCATCTTTCATGTTGTTTTAAAAAGGTATTTGAAATGAATAAGCAAGCCATTGTTCTTGCAAAATTCTATCATGCTATCTCCAGCATCATTTCCATCACCAAGATCATATTTTCCAACTACTGACCCTTCCTCTTTGTTTCTAACTTTTGCATTCCAAACACCAGTAATTATAAATACAATACATCTTGATTGCATGTTTGGGGACTTTCAGACTGAAGAAGTTGGTAGAATTCTTCAATTTGATTATCATTGGCTTTAGTGGTTGGTGCATAACTTTGAGTAATAGTGGTATTAACTAGTTTGCCTTGTAGGCATATGTATATTATCCTATCACAGACAGCTTTATACTTCAAGACAGGTTTTGAAAATTTCTCTTTTATGATGCATGTAACACCATTCCTCATAAATTTATCATTCCTAACATAGTAAACTAATTGATTGTCATATTCAAAATGGCTAATACCTGTCCATTTCAGTTCACTAATGCCTAGGATATCAATCTTTATGCATTCCATTTCATTTTGACAACTTCCAATTTTCCTAGATTCATACTTCGTCCATTCCATGTTCCAATTATTAATGGGTGTTTATAGTTGTTTCTTCCCATTTTGACTTGTCACATCAGCAAATGAAGGTCTCAAAAGCTTTGCTCTAAAAGGAATAGCCAGAAACATCACCACAGAAAGCTTGTAAGTCCATCTTCTGCCTATAACTGATTGGACCACCTAAAATGGGGCTACAACGTGCCCAGTGAAGGAGGTTTCCTGCGGAGCCTCTGCAATACATAAGACTATAGGTGGAAGCCTGAACCACATCCA
>NW_006408660.1:4824894-4825690 GCF_000296735.1 Chrysochloris asiatica
TTCACAATACAATGGCCAACTCTACTTTGAGGAAACAGCTCTTTCCCAGCCGTTTTTTGAGTGCCTTCCCACCTCTGGGGCTTATTTTCTGGCACTATTTCTGACAATATTCTAGTGCTATTCATCATGTTTGAATATTCATGTTTGTCTGGTGCTATCTGACAGCATTTCACTATTATTTATAAGGTTTTTCAAAGGCTAAATATTCAGAAGTTGTCTGTGTCTCCTTCTTCATAGTCTGTCTTATTCTGGACGCTCAGTAGAAACCTGTCTACCAAGAGTGTACCATGCTGGTATTTAAAATACTGATGGCATAGCTTCCAGCATCACAGCAACACACAAGCCAACACAGTACAACAAACTGACAGATGAGTGGTGGGAAATATAGGGACAAAATTATGAAACCTTCTTAGACATTACCAAACTCCTTGAAGGAACAATTTGTTGTACCTAGTGACTCTGGAACTGACTCAACAGCATTTAACAACATTTAACAACAGCATTTAACAACAGCATTTAACAACAACAACAATGGTTTATGAATTGAAGAAAAAATTCAACTTGAAATACTGAAAGATTCTATGGGCAAAATATTGTATGATGCAGAAAGTATCAAAAGAAGATGGAATAAATACACAAAATCACTGTACCAAAAAGAAAAGGTCGATATTCAAGCATTTCAAGAGGTAGCATATGAACAAGACCCAATGATACTGAAGGAAGAAGTCCAAGGTGTACTGAAGGCACTGGCAAAGACAAGGCATCGGGAATTGATGGAATGCAAACTGAATTCTTT
>NW_006408660.1:4826635-4835702 GCF_000296735.1 Chrysochloris asiatica
ACTGCTGACCTTGTGGTTCGCAGTCCGATTCGTAACCACTACACTACCAGAGCTCCTTTCAGCGGGTGGATAGGTAAGCAAAATGTGATATATACATATAAAGACATATTCTATAAAGAACAATGATGAGTTCATGAAGTTCATGGTTGGATCCGGAGGACATATGCTAAGTCAATCGTATAAGGACAAATATTGCATGGTCCCACTCTTAAAATACAAGAGTAGACATGCAAAAGATATATAATTTGGCAATAACACCAACATTTACTAAAAAAAAAAAAAAAAGAGTATGTGGTCTTATAGGTATGGGAATAGACATATGTGTATAAGGGTAGAGACAAGTAGACAAGTATGTATATATGTATGCACACATAGAAGTATCTCTGAAAGTACTTTACAAGGTTCATAGAAAAACTCTATTATGTTTTCATTTCATTTTTCCATGAATGTTTTGAAGTCTTCTCATATATGTATGGAGTTCCGCTATAGCACTATAGGAGAAGCACTGTAGTGTTAACTGTAAGTTTGGTGGTTCAAACCCACCTGCCTCTCCTCAGAAACCCTACCCAAGGTCACTATGAGTCAGAACTGACTAGACGGCACTTAACAATACCAACGTTTTGTGGATGTGTGTATGTACAGATAGAGAAACCCTACTGGTGTGAAGGGCTAAGCACTGGGCTGCCTGCAGAAACGTCAGCTGTTCAAATCCACCAATCATTCTCTGGGGGAAAGATGAGACATTTGCTTCCATAAAGCAGTTCTATTCTGTGCTATAGGGTTGCTGTGAGTTGTAAACAACTTGACAGCAGCTGGTGTGTACAGATATGCATGTGGACACATATATATCTGTAGAAGAAACAGTCACAGATACCTATCAGACATAACCAAACACATTGAAAGATTGATTACTGAGTCTGAATCTGGGTTTGAAGGCTTAGAATCTCAGTCTGTGGGAAAACTCTGTCACGTGGCATAATATACATCACAAGGTTTGTGTTCTACATCCTAGTGAGGTGTATAGTGTCTGGGAATTTAAAAGCGTGTAAGCAGCCATCTGAGATACAACTATTGGTTATTATTTGTCATAGTGAAAAAGAAAGCAGGAAACCAAAGTCTCAAAGAAGAAATAAGTCTCCGGGGCTATTAGACTACATGAACCATGGCGTCATCTACCCTGAGATCAGAGGAACTAGATGGTGCCTGACTCCCATTCCCAACCATTCTGATCAGTACCACAACAGCTGACCCCTGACACAATGGGAGAAAAACATAGAACAGAACTCAAATTCCTGAAACGTTCAGACTTGGTGAGACAATCACCCTGAGATACTCGTTAAACTTTGAACCAAAATTATCTTTTCTCAAAATAATAGATTGGGGCACAAAATAAGGATATGAGTACAATGCTCTATTAAAAACCATCCAAATGATACCAAAAGGGGCCCTGGTGATTTAGTGGGTTACTAAACAAAAGGCCAGTGGTTTAAACACATCAGTCACTCTGTGGGAGAAAAATAAAGCATTCTGCTTCTGCAAACATTTACAACCTCAGAAATGTATAGAGTGGTCCTACACTGTCCTATTGGTTCACTATCAGTAGGAATCAACTCTACAGCAGTGGGTTTAATTTGATTTGGTTTAATAAGATCCAAAGGTCAACATTACTCTAAAGATGAGAAGATAGAGGGGCAGGTAAACTTAGAGGGCAGGAAATGAAGCAACTAGAACACAAAGAGATCATTGACCCATTGTTTAAAATACAAACTAGCATCGCTGAACAACTTGTACACAAATTGTCAAATCAAGAGATAATTTGTTATGTAATATGTAAACTTTCACTGAAAATACACTGCTATTTTTTAAAAATGATGAATGAGCCCGGTGAACGAGACTTTCTGCCGAGCCTCTGCAATACATAAAACTATAGGTAGAAACCAGAACCACATCCAGATCACCAGAGATGAGAAATCCCCACTTGAAGGAACGAGCTGACGAGCCTGGAACGGTGAGAAGAACAAAAGATACGTCTTGAATGGAAGAACACGACAGGAAAAACACCACACAATGGAGACAGACGGACTGCTACTATGGGAACAAACAGGCTGCTCCCCTAGGAAACATTGGGGCAGTCGGTCGGGTCCCACCAACATAGCTCCCTCCCCACCCCCAAAACTGAGACTCGGTGGAAATGCACGCTTGGATTGATAAACACACACATCACCATTGGGGAGAAATGGGGTAAAAGCAGCAATGAAGCAGCGAGCTAAGCCTCACAATATTCAGAGGGCTTCTGTGGACCCAGTTGGGGACCTGGTTGGCAAGCAGTGCCAGGAGACCCGAGGACTCCTGGGCCCAGAGTCAGTGATATGGCCATGGAGGACTCAAGTGGAGAATGGCTGATGGGAAGAGAGGGCATGTGCAACAAGAACACCCACACTTGCAGATGACACCCACGTGACCGGGACTGGATGACTAGATGATCAGAGCTCAACCAGGAGAAGAAATAAGTGGGGGGCGGGGGAGGGAAAGAAGACTGAGCTGATCCAAGCTGATGAACTTAACCTATGCATATGAATGCAGTGACACAAAAGAGGCAACAAATCCTTACAGCAAGGAACATTCCCACCCCCTCCACACACAGAGTAGACAGAGAGGGGCAACTTGGACATTGGATACCCAAATGGGGAGGGAGTGACTACAAAGGCAAGAAGTAACTGGCTTACAAGCTTTCAAGAGGGAATCTAGAGCTAGGGGGCATGGAGGAAGGCAGAATCACTAGTGAGTACTACCCAATTTGTCTAGGTGGAGCTGATGAAATGAAATACAGATGGGTTACATGCGATACTGTAGTGAATAATGGTTATCAAGACAGATTGTGAGTACTGGAAATGCAAGGGAAAATGTTTTGTATCAAGGAAGAGAGTGATTATTTCTCCAGTCTAGGAGCGGAGGTCTTTGGGACCACCAACAAGAACCGGGGATGCCTGAGATAGAGACAGAGATGATGACATGGAGGGATGAAGTGGCTGGGGACTTTGGATCCAGAGAGGGAGAGGAACTGTGGGCCGAAGACTGAGGGGGGAGGGGGGAGCACGGGCTTCTAGGATATGCCCTTTGGTCAGAAGACGATGCATGGAGGGGATTGGAACCATGGCAATGTAATGATATACGATGGAATGAATATGGAACTGAGGTTCTCTCATGTAAACTATCATATAACTCACAATAAAACATAAAAAAAAAATTGATGAATGAGAATTAGATCTCAATAAAACAAAAAGAAAGAAAAGGATCAATAATCAAATACATACACAAACACACACACATATATATAGGATTCACGAAGAACTAGGACATGCCTAAAGAAGGGGGTCAGGAGCTTTTCTTCAATATATAAGGGTGCATTCTCAAACTCTATCAGTTAAGACAAGAATGCCTGGATTTTCAACAAACTCTGAAGACAGTGTTAACACACGAGCATACATATTTTCATTTCATGATGGGCCTCATAGAAATGCCATTGGTGGACATTCCAGGAATGTTTGTGAACATCTCTACTCTAATGACCCACAAATTAATAAATCACCCTGTCAGTTGTGCTCTTTAAGAACCATCTCACAGATCTTCAATTGGCCAAACTACCTAGTCATGAAGGAAATACAGACAGGAACTGGCAAATAGCTGTTTCTTGAAGGGTGGGCCATGGGCTTCCTGCTTGGGATTCCCCAGGACTGCTTAAAAAAGAAAGAGAGAGAGAGAGAATCCAACCACCTGTATTAGAAATTCAGAGGGTAGGGCCATGAACCTCAATGTAAGGAATTCACCTTGTAAAACTTCTACTAGAAAAAAATGTAAGAACCACCACCGGGATGTTTATGATGTTGGACCACTGGACCGAGTAGATTTACTCTGCATGCTCTAGAATTTGAAGTCCTTGGAGGATTGTCCAAATAAAAGTCTAGCTTGTTTGGATGTCTTTAAGTTGAGATGTGTATCTCTCCAGCATGTGAGGACATGAAAGATTTATTGTTGTTAGTTGCCACTGAGTTGGATCCAACTCATAGTGACCCTACACATAACAGAATGAAACATTATCTGATCCTGTGCCATCTTTATGATCCTTGGTATGTTTGAGTCCATTCTTGTGGCCACTGCATATTTTGAGTGACTTCCAACTCAGTGAACTCATCTTCCAGAACCATATTTATCAGTATTCTATTGTGACCTATAGAGATTTCAACGATTAATTTTCAGAAGTAGATCACCAAGACTTTCTTCCTAGTCTTAGTCTAGAAGCTCCATTGAAACCCATCCACCGTGGTTGAACCCTGCTAGTATCTGATTACCAGTGTAGAATTTCCAGCATCATAGCTAAGACAAACTGCCTTACAGGCATTGACAACCATGAGACAAGACATTTGAATCAAAAGTAGGGACAGAATTTGGTGGTACCCAGAGGACAACAGGATAAGCACAAGGTCAGAAGTTCGACCTTGTGTCAGAAGTTCGAGCCAATCTCCCTGTGGGAGAAAGATGAGGCTTTCTGTTTCCTCAAAATATTTAAAGCCTTAGAAACCTTTTACAGGGTCACTATGAGTTGAAACTGACTCTATGGCATTTAACAATAGAGGACATTGCCTACTCAAGGGTTATGTAAAAAAGTAAATTTAAAGTCATAATCCCACATGCAAAATTCCCTTAGCCAAAATTTTGTTGGGCTCTGGTTATGTCACAGAAATTTCTTGCATCATCTAATTACACCCATTACCCTGGGGAATGCCAGGAAGCCAAGTCTCTGATCTTTGACAGATTCTTAAGGCACTTTTCATTGAGTTTTGATATTGTAAACACACCAATTAGCACAAGATTTCAAGGGCCAAATATTCCTTTGGAGACATTTTTCACATCAGAATTATTACAAATGTAATGGCTGCTTTGCATGAAATTATTTTAAAATCACATGGAAAAATTTCAGATCACTCTTCCCCCCTCCTTTGTTTAATAAACATTTATTCCTTTGTAAACAACTTCTATACACAATCAGAACACAGCTTTTTAAAATAGAACTTAGAAACGAAGAGGTTTGTTTATGGTGTCTGCTACATTTTCTAGAAATCATAATTGAGCCATGAGACCCGAAAATATGGAGACATTGGTTCCAAGAAACTTGCCATCAGATTATAAAATAAAACTTTCATCAGCCAACTCAAAATTTGAAAATTGAGGCAATTCTGCATTTCCTACACACTCATTGTGGGAAAGTCTAGATGTGATATAAACAAACCCAACAAAATGGTGGGCAAACAATTGCTCAGTTGGTTGTGGAATGGTGAGGATCAGGGCCAAGTGAGGACCAGTGAAATGTGAACCTTCAGGTGGGATACTAGAGTTTGTATTGACACCAAGTATGACTTTCCTCAGTAACTCTAAGTACCACTGAGTCTGGTTCTGACTCAATCACCCTGTGTTTCCTAGGAGCTGCTGGTAGATTTGAACCCAACATCCCAGTGCTTCATATATAATGCTACACAAGGGCTCAGTAGCTCTATGGGAGTGGATACAGTAGGCTAACCAAAAATAATTTAAAGCTGAGTGGACTGACCAATTTACTAATACAGCCCATCTTTTTTTTTTCTCTTCACTGAAAGAGATAGAGGGTCTACAATAGTCACAAATAAGATTTGTTTAAAAACTAAAAGAAGATTGCAAGTTTGTTCTCATACATCTGAAAGGTAGTTATTAATGGATCCAGTGGACTTAAACTTCATATCCTAGCTTGCAAATCTCAAGGTTAAATTATCACCTTGTCTCCTTTGCCTCTTAATGTTCAATTTTTGTTTTGATATAGTTAAGTTCCATCAAATTGGTTGCGACCAATAGCAACCTTATGCACAGCAGAACGAAACACTGCCCGATCCTGGGCCAACCTCACCACTGTTGCCACACTTGAGTCCATCGATGCCCCTACCTGGCCAATCCATCTCGTTGGGGGTCTTCCTCTTTTTCTCTGACCCTCCACCTTACCAAACATTATATCTTCTCCAGCAACTGTTCCCTCCTGACAATATGTCCAAAGTATGAGAGATGAAGTTTGGCCATCTTGGTCTCCAAGGAGCACTCTGGCTGCCCTTCTTCCAAAATGGATCTATTGGTTCTTTTGGCAGCCCATGGCACTTTGAAATTCTCCTCCAACACCATAACTCAAAAGCATCAATTCTTCTACGGTCTTCCTTATTCACTGTCCAGCTTTTGCATGCATATGAGGTTATTGAAAATATCATGGCTTGGGTCAGGTGCACCTTATTCCTCAAGCTGACATCTTTGCTCTTCAACACTTTAAAAAGGTCTTATGCAGCATATTTGCCCAATGCAATACATCATTTGATTTCTTGACTGCTGCTTCCTTGAGTGTTGATAGTTGATCCTAGAAGAATGAAGTCCTTGACAACTTCGATCTTTTCTCTGTTGATAAGAATGCTGTTTATTGGTCCAGTGGCGAGGATTTTTGTTTTCTTGACATTGAGATGTAATCCATACCGAAGGTTGTGCTCTTTAATCTTCATCAGTAAATGTTTTAAGTCCTCTTCACTTTCAGCAAGCAAGGTTGTATCATCTGCATATTGCAGGTTGTTAATGAGTCTTCCTCCAATCCTGATGCCACATTTTTCTTCATATAACCCAGCTTCTCTGATTATTTGCTCAGCATACAGGCTGAATAAGTATGGTGAAAGAATACAACCTTGTTACACACCTTTCTTATTTTAAACCATTCAGTTTCAGTTTAAACCATTCTGTTCGAACAACTGCCTCTTGGTCCAGGTACAGATTCCTCATGAGTACAATTAAGTGTTCTGGAATACTCATACTTAGCAATATTTTCCATAGCTTGTCATGAGCCACACAATTGAAAGCCTTTGAATAGTCAATCCCAGAAATAGAGATTAAACAAGATTTCACCTTTTATGATACCATGGAGACCAAGGCAATGGCTTAGGTTGATAACTCAGATTTGTTTCTTTGAAAGTTCTCTTGCAGTATTTCCTCTAAAAATGGTGGCATTTAATTTTTTTCATTTTCAAAACCTGCAGTTGCATGAATAGATGTAATATAAAAATGTGGATTCTAATTGACCTTCATGATTTTTCTGCAAATGATCGTGACAAAAGATTAGGACAGTCTCCTCCCACCTTACAAATGTCCAAGCAAAATACAATTTATATTAAAAAGTTGGCCCAAATTTACCTTTGTTAAGCTCTAAAAACAAGGAAAATACAAAATTCCAGCCACTTGAGGCTATCAGAGCATTGCATCACCCCAATAAAACTGTAGGTTTTAGCACATGTACTAAAGTGGACAGAAAGAGTTAATTTCAATGCTCCTTTTAAAGAATTTATTTTACACCTATGATACCACACAGTATGCCATTTTTAAACATTGACATGTAACTCCCTAGTAAGATTCTGAGAGCAAAAACAAAAGCATCTACCTTATTAGAAACTAGGTAACTATTCACTTATTGTCTTCAAATATTATTGCAATTTTACTTTCATAATTTAACAATGCATTCATGAAACAATCTGCAGACAACTACTGTTTAACAGACAAGGAACACTTTCAAGTAGACGTGACTGTCCTAACCTGGTTATTAGGCATGAATTTTACAAGCGTTACTTTATATTAATGGTAACGGTGGAGCTGGAGAGTGTTGCGTCTTCTCCAAGCATCCCTGTGAGAACCACCAATAGTGTGGAGGAACTTATGGCCCTTCCCCAGGCCAAGGCTCTTGTGGCCTGCAGACGTCAATCCACGCATCTTCCTGTGTTTGTGGACTGGCTTGGTGATCCATTGGGTATCAGGATTTCTTCTGTTAGCTTTATGGAATGGATCAATGAGGATAACTTCAAAAAATTTCTATGTGGAATCTTCACCAACCCAAGAAGAATTCAAGACTCTTAGGGCCCCACAGTGGCATCCAGCTCGCTCCTCAGCCACAGACTGAAGGCTTTTAGCAAACTTCAGCTAGTTAACACCATGATGGACAGGCTTGCCATAGGTTGTACTCTTAGGCACTGGGTGTTTGCAGTCAACTCTGTGCATATGAATCCGATAGATGACATAACCTTACTTGGCCTTGTATCCCAGTCTGCATACCTTATCTGGCCTGGTGAGATGGGGAGGCCCTGTGCTGCACAGAGAGCTGGCGGTTCAGCCAACAGCAGATCCACAGGAAAAAGTGCATCACATCGGGCTACTTCTTCCTCCGTAGTTCCTGGATGTACTTGTAAGCACCCATCTCGGTTTACCCTGATGGCTGCCACCAGACAGAAAGCCAGATCACTCTTGAAGGGATATACCTAAAGTGTTTTTATGATTCCAAGTCCTAAGTTCAAGCTTTACTCAAATGTGCTCTTGTTTTATTACTAACAACTCCCAGCACTTTACCTGCAAGATACTCTTTCCCCTAATTAAAAATAGGGTGGAAGACAAATAAGAACCACAGGGAGGAAGTGGGATAACTATCGTTGCATTGAGGGGATTGTAATCATTGAGATGAAACAGTGTCTGATTTGTTGAGTGTAAAGCTGATGATTTTGTCTATAAATCATCAATTCACAATAAACAAAAAGTTTTTTGGTGATAAACTTCCGGCGGCACTTCCCTGACCAGTGGGACAGGTATGTGAGCTCGGGAGAAATACGGGACAGGGTCACAATAGGGGCCCCAGCCTGGTAGACAGACAGCTTTTGGGCAAACATAAAACATTAGGCGGCAACTCTATGAACTTGGTTTTTTAAAAGAACTAACAACTGAGAAGTTACGAGCATTTTTAACCCCCACCCGCCTGCTCCCGGCTCTTACCGGGCGGAAGGCACCACCCACTGCAGAATCTAACAGGCCCTGAGCAGACGCTCTCAGAAGGAGCACGCTCGCAGAGAACCAGTAAGCCCTCAGGAACCAACAAAGTCCATCCCAGGGGGATCCTCATAGCCAAATTAGGCATTACCGGTAAATATATAGGGAAAATTGGGGGGCCCAAGGCACAGGGGGACAAAGAGGCATTTGG
>NW_006408660.1:4836169-4837212 GCF_000296735.1 Chrysochloris asiatica
GGCTGGGAGACTTGTAGCCAGTGGAACTTGGAGCGGAGGCAGAAGGGCGTGTACCCTTGGACCCGCTGGTCAGGCTAGGTGATCTGGGCCCACAGCTTGGGAGTGACAGAGTGGCTGGACTGAATAGGGGCCGCAGAGTCGCCAAACCGCGGAGATGCGCCGCAGGAACATCTAGAGTGCCTTGCCGACCTCGGGTCGTTCCGAACTAGTTGTATTTTCTAGTTTCTTTTCCTTTCTTCTTTGGTGTTGGGAGGGGGTGCACTCACGGTTTGCCCACATATGTCTGGGTGAGAAGAGATAAGGGATTAGAGGAGCGGCCAGAATCCGCCCCCACCACCAGTGCTCTCCTCTGCCAGGAACACACGCTTCTGGGCTAGGCTGAGATGAGGAGTGGGTCTGCATTTTTTCACGGGTTTGAAAGAGAGCCCAGCTAGTGCTGTGGAGTGCGGTGCTGCACCACAGATTCCTTTGAGCGACAAGGCCAGTGGGACTGAGCCGGTGGCTCACACTCACCAACCACTCATAGGAAACCATATACAGGTGACACGGCTGGGCTGTGTGTACTACTCGGTCGGCTTGCACTCATGGATTTGAGAGCCGTCCCATTGTAGCACGGTGGGCTGGAGTGCCACTCCAGGGCCTTTTGGTCTGCTGGGTCAGTGGCTCAAGCTCACGGGCCGCTCTTCAGAGGCCCTGTGCAGGGGACACAGATACCCGTCATATGAGGTCTGCCTACTCATTTTCACTGGTTTGAAGGGAGTCCAGCACAGTGCTGTGGGCTGAGGTGACACACTACAGGGCCTTTTGAGCTGTAGGCCCAGCGGTTCGTGCCTGCCAGCCGCTCCTCGAAGACCCTATACAGGGTCGCTACAGGTCAGAATTGACTAGACAGCACCTAACAGCAAGGAGAGGAGGGCAGAAGTGTCTGAAAAAGAGGATTCTAAAAACATACACATATTAGGAGTCAGAATTTTCTACCTTTATTATTTTTCCCCATTTTATCTTACTTTACCTTTATTATTAGCACCTTTTTAAATTTTATT
>NW_006408660.1:4845821-4907329 GCF_000296735.1 Chrysochloris asiatica
TTGCAGTCCAGAAGCAGAGGACCCTGAGACCATCAAGGGAGAAGAGTGGAGTGTGGCACCCTATCCAGAGAAGCAGTGACACCAGAAATGGAGACAGAGATGATTCCGTGGAAAGATGGAGCGGCTGGGGACCCTGGACTCAGGAAGGGAGAGGGACTGTGTGCTGATGGCCAGGGGGTGGGTTTGCAGGGTGTGCCCTTTGGTTGTTTAAATGGTTGTATATTCCTGAGTGCTTCCATATACATCCAAAAAAAACAACAAAGGGAATGGAAGCAAATACTGTTGAATGATGATGAATGGGGCGGGGGGGTCATCATTGCAATGAAACTAAATACGATAGGATGAATGTAAAGCTCATGTTCTCCCATGTAAACTATCACCCAATTCACAATAAAAACTTAAAAAAAAAAAACACCCTAGAAAAGAATCAAGAAAATTTAACTAAAAAAAAAAGAAGAAAGAAACCAAGTGAAATGGATAGGATGACTGGAAGCCAGAGCTTCAAAAGAAAGGATTAAGAAGTAGAACAAATACCAATGATAGAGACTGAATGAAAACAGTGAGCAAAGAGTGGTAAAGTGTGAACAGGTACAGCATGACCATTTTGGATTATTGGAAAAGTGTTCCCATTAGAGCAGGAACCAGACAACCTGCTTCACTTATCCAGGACGGTACTAAAAGGTACATCAGTTATCAGAGACCAGAGAAGTGCTACTTCCCCCCTTACCTCACACAAACTCCCAGTGACTCACCCTTCAACCTCCTTCCCCAGGACTGCCAGTGTTGTGCCACAAGTTTTCGTAATATTTATTCTTAGTCCTTCCCTCTCATGACCCCTATTTTCTTTTCTTCTTTACATTTCCACTTTTTATTCTTCTCCCTTACCCTTTTTCCTTTTTGGATCCTGCAGAGTAAACTCTGTGTTCCCACAGAGCCACATTTGGCACTTTCGCGAGCACTGTGCTCCTTTTTTTTATATTTTTGCTTTGCTTTAATTATTTCTTTTTTCCATCTTCTTAGTTCTTCTTTCCCTCCACGTTTGCAACTATCTACTTTCTTTTTTTTCTTCTTTCTTGACCCCCTTCTCTTTTGTAAATCCCTTGGATCAAATGCTCACCCCTGGGCATCAGTACATGTTTCCATGGAGTGAGAGCCCCGTTCCCACTGCAGTTGTTTGGAGGTTGTGTTTTATCACTTACACCAATTCGGGGGCAGTTGTTTCTTTTCTTTCTTTCTTTCTTCTCAGCTCTTCCCCACTTCCTTGATTTTTTTCTTTTCTCCCTTTATTTTCCCCTTCTCCCCAACTTTTTTCCCCTTGAATCCACTTAACAGGTGCCTGATCCCACACTATCTCTATATTCAGTAGCACCCACCCCTGAGCCTCCACACACTACTGTGAAGAAAGCCCCACATTTCTGCTGCAATTGTGGTTCACAGCTAGCACCAGACCTGGTTTACATTAGTTTGTTTGTTTGTTTTTCTTGTTATTCTCTTTTTTCATCTTCTCTATAATTTTTCTCCTCTCTCCCCTTATCCCTGGTTTTTTATTTTTTATTTTCTGTTTTTTCCTCTTCTCCCCCCACCCCCCTTTTTCTTTAAAATATCTTTTCCCAGAAGTTACGAGTCAGCAACCCTACCCAGTCATGTCCACTATATTTAATGCCCCATTCACTCACTGCATCACCAATGGATTGAAAACAGATGGTGGCCAACACGTGTCCAACCTGCCCTCAGCTGCTCTGCATGATCATCAATTACCACATTCCCAATGACTACCAAATCCACATAGAGACAGGTAGTGAGTGCCCTACTGCTGCCAAACTAGTGACCAGAGTAACTAACATGACTGCCCTGTTTCTGAGAAATTTAAAACAAAAAAATCTTGGTAAAGCAAACCAACATACATTCAACGATTTAATATAATAGCAGTACAGTGTTTCAGAGACAACAGACAACCTCAAATCACACTCACACAAACCAGGACACAAGCTTCAAACAAGTGGACAAAATACAGGGCCAGAAAATCTTCTAGAAGAAGCAATATATTTGGAATAATACAATAAGAAATAGAAAAGAATTGTCTTTAGGTATCTTCAACAGATTAAGAGACGTTTCAAGGAAATCAAAGGCAAAAGTCTAGAATACCATAAATGTTGTTAAGTTTAGTTGTGGGTTTGAACCGGCAACCTTATGGTTTACAGTCCAGTGCTTATCCTACAACACCACATCGGGGGGTGGGGTGGGGTGTGTGTGTGTGTGTGTGTGTATTGGAGCTCTGGTAGTTCCAACTGTTCTGCAGGAGAAAGATGAGGCTTTCTGCTCCCGTAAAGATTTACAGCCTCAGAAACCCTGTACAGGGTCTCTAAGAGTCGGAACTGACTCCACAGCACATAACCACCACCACCACAACTATATATATATATATGGTTGTTGTTTTTTTTACACCACCAGAGAGAATTCTGAAAGATAAATCAGAAAAGCAATACCATTAACAATAGCCACCCAAAAAATGAAGTACTAAGGATTTAATCAAACCAAAGACATAAAGACCTATACAAAGAAAACTAAAAATCACTACCACAAGAAATCAAGAGACCTACATAAATGGAAAAACATACCATACTCTTGGATAGAAAGACTTAACATTGTGAAAATGTCAATGCTACCCAAAGTACACTATAGACAAAATGCAATCCTGATCCAGATTCCATCATCATTCTTTAAGGAGATGGAAAAACTAAGCAACTTTATATGAAAAGGAAAGACCAATGAATAAGCAAAGCACCACTAAAGAGGAACTCCCAGACACCTACTATATATCCTAGTATACATCCACAGCAAAAAGAACAACAAAAAGGCCTACAGTTACCAAAAGACAAGAAAGTATAGACCCAAGCAAATAATGCCTGGTATTGGTACACTGACAGACACGGAGCAATGAAATAGAATTGAGAACCTAGAATCAAATCCATCTATGGACAGCTGATCTTTGACAAAGGGTAGAAACTCATTAAATGAGGGAAAGATCATCTCTTTAACACATTATGATGGAAAAACTGTATAACTGCTTGCAGAAAAAAATGAAAAAATCTGTATCTCTCACCATATACAAAACAAACTCGAGATGGATTAAAGACACAGATTGAATAAGTATGATGAAAGGATACTACCCTGGCATACACCCTTCATGATTTTAAACCATTTCATATGCCCTTATTCTGTTTTAACAACTGCCTCTTAGTCTATGTACAGGTTCCTCATGAGCACAATTCAATGTTCTGGAATACCCATTCTTCTCAATGTTATCCATAGTTTGTCATGATCTACACAGTTGAAACTCTTTGCATTGTCAGTAATGCACAAGTAAACATCTTTCTGGTATTTTCTGCTTTCAGCCAAGCTCCATCTGGCTTGAGTTTCTGGCAGTTTCCTTTTGACTATGTACTACTATTGCAGCCATTGATAATTTTCTTAAACAAAATTTTACTTGTATGTGATATTAATGACTTTGTTTTATGATTTCCACATTCTGTTAAGTCACCTCTGTTTGAAATGGACACAAATGTGGATCTCTTCCAGTCATTTGGCCAGGTAGCTAACTGTCTTCCAAATTTCTTGGCATAGATGAGTGAGCACCTCCAATGCTGCATCCATTTGTTGCTGAGACAGTTCTATTCTGTTCTACAGGGTTGCTATGAGACAAAATTGATGGAAATTGATTTGGGTTTTTTTTGTTGTTTTAGTGGGAGTAAGCAAGACCAGATTCCTCAACTGAGTCTGCAGGGGCTTAAAAACCCAAAAGTTGTATTTATCAAAGATTTCAATGTGCATTGATTTCAAATTATGCCAAATCCTAGTTATTATAAGTTTGCTGGAATTTTTAAAATGTGCTTGGAGTGGAGAATAAAAATTCACTGGCAGTCCAGTCAAACCTGACTCATGGTGATCCCATTTGTGTCTGAGTAGTACTGTATTCCACAGGCTTGTCAATGGCTAACTCTTTGTACATAGATCTCCAGGTCTGTCTTTTGAGGAACCTCTGGGTGAATTCAAACCTCCAGCCCTTTGGTTAGCAGCTGATCACACTAATTATTTGCACACCTAGGGTCTTTGCATTAAAGAATAGTCTGTATTTTAATAAATTGGTATATTATTTTTCAGCTTCTGGTTTTATTTATATGGGCATTCTTTTAGTGAAAAGAAAACTGAGGTGATTAATGAGGCTTGGCATCTATATGCAACATGTTACACTTTTAGAGTCATGTGAAGATGGAAGGATTCTATTTTGCTTCGAGAACGCTTTGTACTTGTTAAGCAAGTGACTTGCATGCTATTTTGTGCTTATCTGAAGGTGTAGGAATTTTTAAAATGTATACAGCATTTAAGCTCCTTTTCTTTTTTTTCCCTAAACTTAAATCCCTGGAAGAAATGTTTCACATCTAATACAATGGCAGCTACTACTACTCCTAGTGATAATATTCTTAATAACAACAACAAGCATGCCCACTATTCATTGAACCCTTACCAGCTAGGAGATTTAGAACTCATTGTTTAGAAAAATAACTGCTCTTACTATCCTTATTTTACAGATGAATAAACTAAGGCTTAGAGCAATAAAGCAAATCACCCAAGGTCATGCAGACAATACAGTTTGATCCCTAGATGTGTCTGATCCTGACCATTCACCAGCTTCTTGCAATAAGAGATTCCTAGATCCTTAAAAAGCATAAAGCAGGCAATACAAGCCATGCCATGGAACACTGGTAGAATCCCAGAGAGCTTTTTATAAATTCAGATGTCTATGTCCCATCTTCTGAGATACCAATGGAAACAGGCTGATGTGGGACCTGAAATTCTGACTTTTATATATATATATATATCTTTAAATAGCCTTACAGGTGATTCTGATGCAGGCTGTCCATAGGCTATTAAGTGCCAGTGAGTTGGTTTCGGCTCATAGCAATCCTGTGTAGGGTTTCCAAGGAGCAGCTGGTGAGTTTGAACCGCCGACCTTGTGGTTCAAACCAACCTTGCAATCCGGAACATTAACCCACAGTGCCACAAATTGCCCCTGTAAGCCAGGAATTGGAGTCTCCAGTTTGGGCAGAAGAAGATAAAGTTCCTTGTCAAGTAACACCCTTAGCCCAAATCTGCTTAGGTATGCAGCTCTGGCTCCCAAAGCTCTGTGCTTCCAACAATGTTCTGTTCTATTTTTCTATGTTCTGTTCTGTTTTTGAGGATGTCTCTGCCGCTCCCCATCCTGCCACCCCCTGGATTGGGAGCTGCCATAAGGCATCTAATACTCATTCTAGTCCATGCTAGACTGGAAAACAATACCAAGGCTCTTTCATCCATGGGCCGTGCTTTCACTTGACAAAGTACATGCATACCCTTCAGGTCATCCAAGTCCCTAAGCTCCAAAAGTTGCATGTTGTTAACCCATTGAACAAATGAGAAAACCAAGCTGGTCTCACATGAATTAGAGACAGGGCTTAGACTTAACATCTCCATCCACACTGGTCACATGCTGATTCCAAAGAGGAGGTTCATCTTCAGCCTGTATCAGCATTAACATAATATGCTTTTTCACCTGAAAACTTAGTCTTTGACTTTCTAGCCCTGGCCACTATGTCAACATAATTCCAGTAAGAAATATTTTCCCAATAGTTACAGCTAGCAAAGCTGTTTTAAACATGTTATATGTATGATCTCATTTAACCTTCTTCACAGCCCCATGAGGTAGAGGTTCCCATGATTGTCACTTTATAGATGTGAAAGCTGTGGTTCAGAGAGGGTGAGTTACTTACCCAAGAACACACAGCTAGCAAGTGAAGAAGGTAACTCTCAGCCTGGTTCCAGAGCCTGAACTTTTAAACTTTATTAGTATTTACTCATTGCCTCCTTCACCACTTAATTCATCCACAGGATGGTGGGCTTCAAGATTTGGAGAATCAGCACCCTAGAGGTCATGCAAGATAATCCACTGTGCAGAGAAAGATCACTCAAGAAAATCTCTTTACATTTCTCCAACTCTTCAATAATTCTATTTTTATGCACTTGTGTGCATATTGTTGTTTGTCACTGTTGTGTGACATCATTAGTGCATTCTGTTTAACTGATAAGGGTATGTTATCAAAATAGTCTGGACGCCATTGGTTCGAAGAATCTTTGCTTTCTGTAAAAGGAGGTGATAATGCTGTTACCAATCTCTTAAATTGCTTTGAGATCCAGTGATCTCATATAGGCAGGCTCTGTTACTTCTGGTATTCACATAGCTGGCTCCTCCTTAGCATTTAGAACTCAGCTTGGTGTGAGGAGACGCAGTTGGTGTTGCTGCTCTTCCTGTCCTTGTTCACTTACTTGCTTCCAGGTATTTGCTCCTGTCATGCCTGTGTTTCTTCAGAAACATCTACTAGGATCCAAAGTCACGGCCGGTCTTGAGGAACCTAGAGGACGCTCAGTCTTGGGTCCTGGTCCACCAGCCAGGAAAGGTGACAGACTGAAGAACAAACAAACAGTGGCTTAAGTAGAGGAAAGGTAGTGTCCTCCACAGGCTTTAATGAGGAGGATGAGTTCTCCTGGGAGATTCCAGGGAGGCTTCCTGAAGGGTGTGTGGTCTCTGAGCAGAGCCTTGGCAGATGATATGAGTTCCAATGAAGCAGAAGGAACATGTTGTGAATCAAGCTAACTGTGTACCATGTATTGAGTACTTTCTTGTGTCTGGCACTGGTTTAGCCTTGGGGAGCGGGGGAACATAGTAGTATACCAGTCAGACAAAAACCCTTGGCCTCAAGGAGCTGACAGTCTCTGGCAGAAACAGTGACTAAGATAAATAAGCAAAATACAAGGGTGCTTCCAAAAGTTCATGAAAACAATGGTATTGGAATATAATGGAATTTTCCCAACAGTTTTTTGAAGCCCCCTTGTACAGGGCAAGTTAGAAGGTGATAAGCTAAGAAGAGAACCAAAGCAAGGAGGTGACTAGGCAGTGCTGGAGGTCCTGGAGCCAGGAGAGACCTCACTGAGGTAACATCCTGAGGAGGATCAGGCAACAGGCATTTGGAAGTGAGCGTTTCAGTAGGAGGGAATAATACCTACCAAGCCATGAAGAGAGAATGCACATGTGTCAGGATACAACCAAGGCTGGTGGGCCTGGGGCAGGTGAAAGAGAATGAGGAAATTAGAGGAAGATCAAGAAGTAAGAACTGAGATGGATAATGCCAGCTCAGTATCTGCCTCTAAGCAAGGTAGCCATGGAGGGTGTTGGGCAGAGGAGGAATGAGGTATGACTTGGGGTTAACTGCGCGTGGAGGATGGGTGTAGGCAGGTGAGCTATGGCACACAGGAGGACCCACTAGGAAGCTTTGGCGACACTCCAGACCGAAGAGGCTCTAGGTCAATGGCCAAGATGCAGTTGCACAGTAGGGCAAGGGTAGCCCCATCCCCCTCGTGGGCAGAACTCTGGCTCACTTCCTCGGTGCGGTACCCCCTTCACTATCCCAGTCAAGGCAGCGTTAGCTCAGAAAGCCCTGCCAGCTCCCCCTCACCCCCACCCCTCAACCCCACACCCAAAGAGGTCCAGGCTAGCGGAAAGAGCCGTTCAGAGACTGCCAACCCTACAATTACGATAAGATGGATTCTTCTCCCTGTCAGGGCGCGGGCGATACTGAGCCTGTTATTACAAAGAAGGGCTAATTACAGCGTCTCGGCCTCACTCAGTGCAGGAGGAACACAGGCCTCCTGCAAACCCGGGCTAATTGTTCCCTCCGCCCTTCCACCTCTGTCAGAAGCATTCAATCTGCCCGAAATAATTACACATCTTCTCCCCCAAGGGCTCAGAGACAGGCTGTGCTCTTCTCCTTGCACTGGGAACCCAGCTCCCTGGCTCAAAAATCGCCAGCAGGCAGAATGGACATGCAGGTGGAGTCAGGGGCCCTGGCCCAACCAATCCCTCTGCTCCTCTATCTCCCAGGTCCCAAAGGCAATCAGGGTCCCAGCACTGCCCAGCCAGCCAGAAGTCTCCTTACTTCCTTCCCAGGCTCCGTGACTGAACATCTCTTGATGCTTGAGCACACAGCTTCATGCGTCCTCATGGGTTAAATGGTCGTATCATACTGATTGTATTTGGGGTTGGGGAGAGTTCGCCAAGGTAGGCAGAGCATTTAGCCAAGTGCTGGTACAGAGTGGGCACTGATATTCGTGAGTCTTTTCCTAGAGGTGAAGGAAGTTTCCTGTGTGCCTAACATACAATGTTCTGTAAATATTTATTGACTGAATGATCTTCTCTTAACCATGTCTCACAGCCAACCTGGTAAGGGCAAGGCTATTGTTCCTATTGCACAGATGAGAAAAGAGATCCAGGAAAGGTTGGCGTTTTCCCAAGGTCACTGTCACACAGTGGAGGGTGCATGTGTGCACATGGGTGTGTCGGCGTGGATGAATGTGTGCACATGTCTGTCTGTATGTGCCTATACCTGTTCCTGTGTGTGCATGTATGTGTGTAGTTACTGGGCAACTACATGAGTAGCAGCATATCCTTCCTGGAAATATTGGACCTTCAGGACCACTATACTCTATGCTGTTGTTGGTGTTAAGTGCCTTCGAGTCAGTTCCAAGGCATAGCGACCCTGTATAGTGTTTCCAAGGAGTGGCTGGTGAGTTTAAACTGCTGATCTTGTGGTTCAAACCAACCTTCCCCGTCAAGTGCTTTAGCCTACAGTGCCACACCAGGACTCCATTATACTCTTTATAACCTGCTGTGACTTAATGTGCCAGACTGCAAAGCTGTTTGAACTGCCAAGTCGGTTCAAGCTCACCAGTTGCTCCTTGGAAACCCTATACAGGGTCGCTATGGGTCGGAACCAACTTGATGGCACTTAACAACAACAAATTATCTTCTTTGGGACTTGGTTTCTCCAACCTAATCAAATGGCATTGAATAGGATCAGGATGTTCAGTTGTATGGGCATACATGATAAGAAAGGTGTTGTTTTCCACAATGGGTGCATGGAGAAGGTCTCCAAAAGGTGTTTGCTTACCACCTTATCCACCAAGAGAGCAGACCTCAGAGTCCTCATACTGAAATGGACATGCTTGCTAGCATTTATCACCATTACTTACAAGTTGTTGAGTTTATTATTACCTTTATCTTTCATTTATGGTGTGTGCTGCTGGCTTCTTCGTCTTCTTCTTCTTTTTTTTTTTTTTTTGTAAGGTAGTCTATTAAATTTCCAGATATCTGGTGTGGCACTGTGGATTAAAGCATTGGACTACAAAGTCAGTGGTTCAAGCTCACCACCCACTCCTCAGCAACCCTATACAGGGTTGCTATGGGTTGGGACCAACTTAATGGTGCTTAACAACAACAATTCAGCTCCTATTTGTTTAAGTGAGAAAAAAATGAATCTGTTTAAAGAAAGGTAAGCCAATCCAAGGACCAGTGACCATTCAGCTCTAGGAAAATAAATGCAGGTTTCTAGTGACATGTATAATTCTGATGCCTTGCAGCCCCTTCAGCTAAATCCATGTCCAACCAATCTCTGTTATGAGACCACCTGGGAACTCTGACTCACCTCCAGCCTCAGCTTCCCCATCTGGAAAGAAGACAAGACTGGCCAAGGGAGCTCCTTTCAAACTCCAGGCTTTGGAATTGGGTCCCTTGCTGGGTACCACACTAAGTGAGATGTCAGTGATCAGTGGCTCTGTCTAGGCTGATGGACTAATGAGGGGGCACCTGACAAACCCGGGACCTGACATGTCTATTCCTAGGAAGTGCAACATCTGGTTCGGAGTCCCGACCTCTCCTTCACGCCGTCTGCCCGGTCAAGCATTCACCGGGGATGCCTGTGCTGACGGATTGCCCATCTGATATCTTTATTATTGCTTTGAAAAGACACCATGGGGGCCCCAACTCACCACCCTTTCCTGAAGAAACACTCCCCCTGGGCATCCAATTTCAGCCAGGTTAAGGATGTAACACCATAGGCAGTTCCTGGCCAGAAGTTCTCCTGTCACTCGATGTCTCCATAAATAACACCCAGCCCCTTGGAGAATTTCAGTACAGATGCTCCCATAGGCACTGTCATTTCCATTGTCTTCCAAAGGGATATCTAGGGCACCACTAGAGGGGGGAGGGCCATTGATGAGCAGTTTCCACTGTCAGCTGTGAGAGGTCGTTCAACAGTTGAAAATGAATCTGCATATGTACTATTTTCCATACATTTGCCTCTGGTACCTACAACGAGTTTCAAAAACTAAGGATTTTCTGGGAGTGGGAGTAGTCCTGGTGTAGTGCTATGGGTTAATGCACTGGACCCAAAGTCAGTTTGAACTGTAAAGTTGGCAGTTCCAAACTCACCAACCGCTCCTTGGAAACCCTATACACGATCGCTATGAGTCAGAATTGAGTTGACGGCACTTAACAAACAGTCAATAAGTAAATGCAAGTTCCACGGGTTGTACACACCCTCTAAGGCCAAAACTTGAATTTGGCACTCTTATTTTTCTGCTCACCAGCTACTCCTAGGAAACCTATATAGGGTCGCTATAGGTCAGAACCAACTCAATGACAATTAACTACAACAATTTTTCCTTCAACTATGCCTTAAGAGAGTATGTGTATGAGCTGTTAGTCATTCATGTATTGATCCATTCACTAAATTATTTGTTCATTCCAAATTCTATATTGGTTTACAAGTAGCAGGGTAAGTAAAAAATACTGCTACTAGGGTTCATAGATACATGGGTTTATCCCAAATAAAATGCAAATAAACCCATGTACCTGTTTTAAAATAGATCATTCCTCACATTCCCACCCCTGCCTGCTTTCTTCCCTCAGGTCCTGTCACTTTCTCTGCTAGGAAACTGCAAAATCAAGATGCAGAGCCCATAACCACCCCACCATTCCTTTCCAGGAGCTTGACCCTTTGCTTCCAGAAGCCTAAGGAGGGTTTTAAGCCAGGTGTAGCACATTGTTCAGACACAGAGATGGCATCACACACAGGTTTCACCCAGGAATTAGTGACAGCAAGGACCCACCACTCCACATCTGACTTCTCAGACACTCTCCATCTTGTTGGAAAATTGTGGACACCCCTCAGTCTGCCCTTACTGACCCAGGCTTCACCTCTCACCCCTGTCTTATGTGAATATCTCATGTCACCTCTCAGCCCTGACCATACAGCACCTCCACCTCAACCACTGCCCAGTCCAATGCCTGTCCTCCCAGAACCTCCCCTGACACCTCCCAACACAGATGGGAGAGCCTGAGAAGACCTGTGCTCAGGGAGTCTTGGAGAGAGCCCTATAGAAATGCTGCAGCCTGGATTCAGCCCCATTCATTCAAGGTCCACCTCGCTCAGTCTCAGATGGCATCATCCAAAGGTGGCTGGGATAGGGCACCCAACAGCTGCTCCAGGAGTCAGGGTCATCTCCCCTCCTGGGAGCTTGTCTCCTCCTTCAAACTTCTATAGGAAAGAAGTATGCATCAAGACCCAGGGTGCAGTGATTCTGATAAAGACAGTGTTGGTACATCTTTCTGGAGGTCAAGACTCTATGGCAAAGTATCCAGTCCCTAGTGGCAAATGTGTGGGTTCCAGGCAGAGTTAGAAAAGGCCAAAGTGGGGAATATGCCTCAGAAGAGAAGTGCTTCTGACCATAGAACTGTTGTATCCTGAGTTGTTTCCACTATTAACTTTCCTCATGAACCCAATAATTGTGAGTATTAACTGTGAATTCTGTGTGGCCATTGCAACAGATTATCGAAGGCAGCAGAGAAGTAGAGGGGTGGTGTGTCAGAACAGGGTAAAGAAGGTTGGAGGGTGGAGGCACATCTGACCTCTACCTCATAGAAATCAGCCTTGGGCTCATGTGGAGTTGGATTCTCCTTCCCCTTTGTGAAGCCAGAGCAGGTCAGACATGGCCCCCAGGCCATTGTTTGCACCATCCCTAGTGACCTCTGGTCCCTGCTCAATCTTGCCCACCCATGCCTACCTTGGAAGTACCTAGGCCTCAGTCTGGATAGATCTGCTCCTGCCACCCCCCACCCCTTCCCACCTCAACCCAGACGCATGAATTGGGCTAAAACTCAAGGTCCAGTTCATCTCTTCCATCCTCCAAAAAAAATGTGTGTTTGGAGTCCACACATACCACCCCCAGTCCACACCAGGAAAAATTTTCAAAGACAGTGGACAGAGCACCTCCCATTCACTGTTGGTAAGTTCGGGTTGGATGGCAGATCCCCATGATGATACCCTGTAAATCTGAGTGGCCCCTCTGGGAAATGAAGCAATGATTGTCTGTCTCACCATTGTATGAAATCTAAATGACACACAGCAAGTACTTACTGGAGGAGCCTGCACAGTGCCAAGTAGTTTATAACTGAAAGGTTGGCATTTCCCACTCATCCAGCATCTCTGCAGAAGAAAAGTATTGAATTCTGTTTCCATAAAGATTACAGCCAATGATGAAATGAAATGCAGATGGGTCTCTTGTGATACAATAGTGAATAATTGTTATCAGGACTGCTTGTGAGGGTTGGAAATGTAAAAGTAGGTGTTTTGTAGCAAGGACAGGAGTGATTAACTTTGCAGTCTAGGAGCAGAGGTCCCTGGGACCATCAAAGGAGAAGATTGGAAAGCGGGACTCTACCCAGAGAAGCAGTGACGTCTGAGATGGACGCAGAGACAATGAGATGGACACAGAGACAATGACGTGGACAGATGGAGCAGCTGGGGACTTTAGACACAGAGACGGAGAGGGGCTGTGTGCTGACAACCAGGGGGCAGACTTGCAGGGTATACCCTTTCATTGGTTGATGATGCATGGAGGGGATTGTAACCACAGCAATGAAATGATATACAATTACACAACAGGATGAACATAAAACTAATGTTCTCCCATGTAAACTATCACATAACTCACAATAAAACATTTAAAAAAAAAAAAAGATTACATCCAAGAAAACTACAGGTTCTACTCTGCAACATTTGAGTATAGACCAACTCGGCATAGCTAACAACAACAGATTCCTATTTCCACTCCCTTGATCCCCCTTCAGGTACTCATCCCCACAGCTCTCTGAGATAGACATCTTTATCTCCTTCTGGCAAGGGATGAACTGACTCAGAGGTGCTCAGGGTCCATGAAAGGGATGGTTGTGGGAAGCAGACCACTACCAGGCTTCCACATTCCTAATAGGATGCCAGCAGACAGCTGGCTGCAGCAGGTCAAAATTTCATCTGTCCTGTGTGGTACTGTAGGTTCAGCACTGGAATGCTAACCACAAGATTGGTGGTAAAAACCCACCAGCCACTCCTGGGTAACACTATATAGAGTTGCTATGAGTCAGAACTGACTTGATAACACATAACAAAAATAATTTAATATTAATAACAGAACACATAATATAATACATTATTGAATACCATTGATTAATGATACAACTTTTTGTTATAGTCACCTACCAAAAACAAAATACCTACTGCTGTCAAGCTAATTCAAACTCATAGCAACTCTAAAGGACCATAGGGTTTACAAGACCATAAATCTTTATGGAATCACACTGCTGCATCTGTCTTCCAAAGAGTAGCAGTTAGGTTTGAACCACCAACCTTCCTGGGCAGCACTAGGGGAATTCTTAGTCACACTCAGTGGAAAGCAACTTCTTGCAATCCCTGCCCACCCCCACACCCCATGCTACCTCCTGGGTCCTGGCTCTATCCTATAATTGTACACAAATGTTGCTGCCCCTGCCTCTGCCCTTGCCCCACATTGACTCATACTGACTGGTCCATAGGAAGTGTCGGTTCAAACAGCTAATTATGCAGGTGACAGATAGGACAGATAGCCAATGCCCAGAATTAGAGAAGTAAACTCTTTGCTGCCCTGTGCTATTCATACTATCTTAGTCTATGTTCTCTAGAAGAGTAAAATCCGTGAACCACATATATGTGTAATATTACTTCAAGGAAATGACCCACACAATTCTGAAGAAGTGGCTCATGCAATTATGAGGGTTGACATGTCCCAAAGCCATGAATCAGGTGACAGACTGAGGCTTCTGTCATCTCAAGAACAGGATACTGAAGGTCAAGCAGTAGGAAGATTGCAGGATTGATAGAGAAAAAACTTTATCATAACATCCATTAATAAACTACAAACAGGCCCCACCCACTAATAAAACTCTCCTTTAAATGGATTGGCTGCTCACATAAGATTAAAAAATGGAAAGTGATTACATAGTGTTTGCCAAACTACTAAGAATAATAGCCTAGCCAAGTTGATACGTAGTACTAACCATCATAAGGAGCTCTGGTAATGTAGTAGTTACGAATCAGGCTGCAAACCTCAAGGTCAGCAGTTCGAAACTACCAGCTGTTCCACGGGAGAAAGATGAGGCTTTCTGCTCCAATAAAGATTTACAGCCTTGGAAATCCTATACAGAGTCACTATGAGTCAGAATCAACTCCATGGCACATAACCACCACCACCATTAACCATCATAGTCCACCCCTTGTCATAATCTTAGAGGCAATTATAAAGTCATACTTGCAGCTAACACGATTCAACTAACATGTGTACAACTAAATTCAACTAGACCCTTTTACATCCTGTACTTCATAAGTACTAGGATAAGGAAGGAAAGAAAACAAAGATATTTTATACACAAGTATAAACACACAAATAACAAAAGAAGAAATAAGTATCCAACAATTGAAGTCTTTGTTTCTGTAACTGGTCATTTGGTCATAGCTGAGTTTTAGAATTCACCACATATTCCATAGTCTTTGTGTCCTCAGCAATCACCTCAGTTGGCCATGGTTATTTGCCCAAATGGGTCACTCAAATCTTCATTTTTGCAGGATCTGAACCATTAATAGTCATGTTGGAATTGGGTTGCTATCATTTTTCCATTTACTTTAATCATAGGTCATGGTAGTACCAAGTGATGCCCTTAAGGGTTCCCCTGTATTTTAGACATATTCTTCTTACTGCCGTTATGTAATATTAATCTCATTTCACCTTGGTAGTCAGAATCAGTCACATCAGTCAATATGGTAACTTCCTTTTGCCTGTTGGTCTAGAGCGTGGCATTCTTACCTTTCAGATAAATAGAATCAGTGTTGTGCTTCCTTGTGGGAGCATTCCTCCATTTGGAACTAAGACCTCTAGACCACAGAGTGAGGGTTCACACTGTGATTGTGTCACTAGGATTAATAGTGAATAGTGTCATTCCTTCTACCCCTTGATTGATGGACCTGAGAATCCAAGTTATATGAGAAATAGCAATATATACTGCATGCTGGTCTAGCACATATACAGCCTCCTGGAGGCACTGGAAGATGTATGTAATATTACATACGTAAAATGAGCTAAGCATTAGACTGCTAACAGAAAGGTTGGTGGGAAAAAGATGCAACAGTCTCTTCCATAAAGATTTAAAGCCTCAGAAATCCTAAGGAGCAATTCTACTCTGCTCTATAGGGTCACTATGAGATGGAATAAACTCAACAGAAGTAGGTTTGGAGTTGATTTTAGAAAATAATTGCTTCAGCCCTACAAGGTATTGCCACCAAACTGGTGCCACGATTGTAACTCTAAATGGTCATTCCATCATTCTATTAAGTCATCTGCTTCAAGATGATGGGAAACCTGGTAAAACCACTGAATTACATGAGCATGGGCCCATTGCTCTGCTACATTTGCTGTGACATAAATTTTTTGATCCAAAGTGATGTTGGCCTACTATGCTGGCGGAGAAGGCGTTCTGTAAGCCCACAGATGATCATTTTGGCAGAAGTATTGCGTGCTGAAAAGGCAAGTTCGTATCCAGAGTAAATGTCTGTTCCAATAAGAACAAAATGCTTCCCTTTCCGTGATGTTGTTGTTGTCATTGTTAAGTGACATAGAATCAGTTTCAGTTCCCACTCAAAACGACCTTGTATAGGATTTCCAAGGCTGTAAATATTTGCAGGAGCAGAAAGCCTCAGCTTTCTCTTGCGGAGCAGTTGGTGGGCTTGAACCACAGACCTTGGGGGTCCCAATCCAGTGCTTATCCTACAGAGCCACCGTGCTCCCCTCTCCATGATGTTACTTCTTGTTGTTAAGTGTCATTGAGGTGGTTCCCACTCATAGCAACCCTATATAGCAGAGGTGGGGAAACTTTTTTGCTGCCAAAATTCATATCATTCACGGGCCATATAAAATTATCAAATTGAAAATTAGTGTCCTGTATTTGGTCAAACATTTAATTAACTTACTTCTAACGTGATGACTGGAGTCCTGGTATGGCACTGTGGGCTAATGCATCAGAGTGCAAAGTCATTTGAACTGCAAGATTGGTAGTTTAAGCTCCTTGGAAACCCTATGCAGGGTCGCTATGGGTTGGAATTGACTCAATGGCACTTAGTAACAATGTGATGGCTGGAACTGCAGTTGCTTTGGCTGGGCCAGAGGAAATGATTTTGTAGGCCTTATACAGATCATGGGCAGGACATTCCCTACCTTGGCTGTATAGAGTTTCTGAGGAGCTGTTAGTGAGTTTGAACTATCGACCTTGGGGCTAGCAGTCCACTGCTTGTTATACAGTGCCACATCAGGACTCCTTTTCCATGATGTTTTTGTTAAGTTGGTTCTGACTTATGACTGGTGAGTTTGAACCACCAACCTGTGGTCCAGTGCTTTGTCCTGTAGTGTCACACTAGGATTCCATGGTAGAAATGGTCAAAGGCAATAAACCAAGTTACTAGCTGATTGACCCAAGAAATGGTACCATATCAGGAACTCAGTGTTGATGTCTGCTGCTGGCAGATAAGGAACTCAGCGGAGGCTATAACCATGTTGGCCTTGATGAGTAGAAGGCCATGTTGCTGAGCCCATGCACAGTATCCATGCCATGACTACTTTGTTCATGAGCCCTATGGGTAATGACGAGAGTGCCTGGGGAAAGAGGACAACTGGTATCCATAGAAGACATCATCTATTCATTTGGTTGTAAAGTTCTCCTCTACCAAGGTCACCCATTAGCATTCACATGAAACAGAAATATCTTCACTTGGTCCATTCAGAAAGGTGGTTGTTGTTATTAAGTGCCGTCGAGTCGATTCTGACCCATAGCAACCCTGTAAAGTGTTTCCAAGGAGCAGCTGGTAAGCTTGAACCACTGACCTTGCAATTCAAATGCATTTGTAGACTGGAGCATTAACTCACAGCACCACTCCAGGACTCCATTCAGAAAGGTATAGCCACATATTTCTTCCCCATACCTCCTTGTAATCAATTTTTCAATCATGTCCTTTCCAAATCCCTCATCATCCAGCCAAACCATTGATCACAACCCATGAATCAGTATGTTGTTATTGTTAAGTGCCGCCAAGTGGGTTCCGACCCATAGCAATCCTGTATAGAGCTTTCAAGGAGCAGCTGGTAAGCTTTGCAGTCTGGCGCATTAACCCACAGCGCCACACCACTATACAAGCGCACATTTGGCCATTTCTCCTTCCAAGAAAAATAAACTTCTAGGTGTATTTCTAGAAGTTCTGCCCATCGGGAGGATTTGCCTTCACCACTGTCCTTCAGGGAACTCCCAGAAAGAGGCTGCCATGATGCCTCGGTACACGATTGTAGAACCATCTGAAACCAGGCACATGTTTTATCTTCCTCAGTCAACTGATAGTCAACTGAGGCTATGTGTGCGGTCTGGGAGAGGGAAGATAATGTGAACAAGAGAAAATAATGTGACAGGAGTGGGGACCATGGGCATTTAGGGCCACTTTCTCATGCAGCTTACTGTGTCTTTAGATCCTGCTAAAGTCTGATCTAGAACATACCACTTTCATTTAATGATGGACAGCTGCTGTGGACATCCAACTTTCTGACTCTGTAGGTCAGACAACAGCCAATTCATGATGGGCAGCTCTGGTTGCATGGTGACTTGTTAGCCCACGGTTAGGCATTCAGTAAGTCCCAGGAATAAGCTAAACACTGTTTCTCAAAAGGAGAGTAGATAGCTACAGAGGATGGCAGGGTTTTGCTCTAAAATTCTAAGGGTCTGTGCTGTGATTCATCAACAGGGACCTCCAAGCACTCCAAACAGCATCTCTCTCTACCACTGGCACATTAAAACCTGTTGGATCATTAGGTCATATCTCCCAAGTGGCAGAGCAGCTTACGCATCAGCCTGAACCAATTGCAGGGCCTATTTTTGTCTGGGCCCCACTCAAAACTAGCAAGTCTTTGAATCATTAATAAATAGGTCACAGCAGTGCACCTGAATGAGGGACATGTTGCCTCTAAAAACAATGAAGCCCACCAGTCATTGTGTCTCCTTTTTAGTTGGGGGAGAGATAAGGTGCAACAAGTTATTCACTTTTTTTTTTTTCCTTAACTTTTCACTGCAATTTAAGTGGAAGTTTACAAAGAAAATTGGTTTTTCCATTTAACAGTGTATACACATTATGTTTTGTGATCATAGTCCTCACAGTGTAAGAACTCTTGTCCCACTTCCTGTGTTTCCCATTTTCCTTTGTCCTTCCCTATCCAAATGCTGCCCTTTTGATCTCCTAACGTTGATTGTTCTAAGATGTGCAAATCTCCCTGATGTTATTAGTCTCCCTGTATATCTGTCTACATACCTTTGCCCTCTTTGATTCCAGCCAGCAAGGTTTTATCATCTGTATATCGGAGAGATTGTTAAAGAGTCTTCCTCTAATCCTGACACCATGCTCTGCATAAAATTCAGTTTCTCTGATTATTTGCTTTTATTTATGTAGTGGATTACACTGATTGTTTTTCTAATGTTGAGCCAGCCTGGCATACCAGGTATAAATTCCACTTGGTCGTAAAGTATTGTTGTTTTTATATATGGTGTTGGATTCTATCAGCTAGGATTTTGCTGAGGATTTTTACATCTATGTTCATGAAAGATATTGATCTGCAATTATTTTTCATAGTGATATTTTTGCCTGGCTTTGGATCAAGATTATGTTTGCTTCCTAAAAGGAATTCAGGAGTGTTCCATCTTTTTCTATGTTCTGTAACACTCTGAGTAGAATTTGTATCATCTCTTTTCTGAATTTTGATAGAATTTGCTGAGAGTTTTTTAATGAACTGATCAAATTCTTCTTTGCTTATGAATCTGTCCAAATTTTCTGTGTTAGTTTAGGTAGGTCGTATGTTTCTAGAAATTTGTCCATTTCTTCTATGTTTTCAAATTTGTTGGAATATAGTTATTCACAGTATTCTGTTATTCCCATTTTTATTTCCATTAGTTCTGTTGTGACATCATCCCTGTTATTTCCTATTCATGTAATTTGCAACTTCTCCTTATTTTCCTTTATTAAATTTGTCAATGGTTTGTTAATTTTGCTAATCTTTTCAAAGAACCAACATCTAATCTTGTTGATTTCTTCTACTTTCCATTTCATTTATTTCTGCCATAATCTTTATTTCCTTTCTTCTGGAGACTGCAGGATTTTCTTGCTGTTTTTCTAGTTGACATTCTTTAAGGTGTTGATTTTAGTTCTTTCATCTTTATTTGATGTGTAGATTTCTTGCTATCAATTGACCTCTGAACACTGCTTTTGTTGTATCCTAAAGGTTTTAGTAAGTTGTTTTTACTCTTGTTTCCGTCTAGGAATTTAGTGACTCTGTACTGTGAACCACACAGCACTGGACTGCGAACCACAAGTTTGGCAGTTCAAGTCCACTAGCTGCTCCACAGGAGAAAGATGAGCATTTTTGCCCCCCAACAAAGCTATGCAGCCTTGGAAACCCTGTAAAAGGTCTCTGTGAGTCTGGAGTCCTGATGTAGTACTATAGGATAAGCACTGGACCAAAAGATCAGTTTGAAACTCAAGGTTGACAGTTCAAACTCACCAGCCATTCCTCAGAAATCCTATTCAGGGTCACTACTAGTCGGGAACAACTCAATGACACTTAACAACAACAACAACAACTGAGTTAGGACTGACTCAACAGCACTTAACAGCAAGCAACAGAAATAGTACCAAGTAGTTTTTAAGTAGGGTGTTATTAGGTCATCATGCATTTGATTTTTCCCCATATTATTTTATTCTTGTTCCCTCATTATTGATTTTGACTTTTATAGCATTGCAATCTGCAGGGTTTTTTTCTTGTTTTTGACATTTTCAAATTGATTGAGGCTTACCGTGTGGCCTAACATATGGTCTATTCTTCAGAATGTTCCATATGCACTGAGAAAGAATGTGCATTGTGGTTTTTTGCATTGAATCAATGAGCTCAAGTTGGTTAATTGTGTTGTTAAGTTCGACTGTGTCTCCATTGAGTTTCCTTCTAGATCTTCTGTCTTTCGAAAGTGGTGTATTAAAGTCTCATACTATTATTGTAAGGAGCTCCTGGTAGCGTAGTGGTTACGAATCGGGCTGCTAACCTCAAGGTTGGCAGTTTAAAACTACCAGCTTTTCCACAAGAGAAAGATGAGGCTTTCTGCTCCCATAAAGATTTACATTAGTGAGCTGAAAGGGATGGGAATTGGCCATTTTGATTCAGACAATCGTATAGTTTACTATGCTGGGAACATCATATTAAAGAGGGATGGCATCACAATCCTCCAAAAATAAACATTTCAAGATCTGTCTTGATGTACAATGTTATCTGTGATAGAATAATATCCATACACATACAAGGCAGATCTGTTAATACCTCTATTATTCAAATTTATGCACCAACCACTAAAGCCAGGAATGATGAACTTGAAGAATTATACCAACTTCTTCAGTCTGAAATTGATCAAACTTGCAATCAAGATATATTGATAATTACTGGTGATTATAATGCAAAGGTTGGAAACAAACAGGAAGGATCAGTAGTTCCAAAATATGGCCTTGGTGATAGAAATGGTGCTGGAGCTCGCATGACAGAATTCTGCAAGACCAATGGCTTCTTCATTGCAAATACCTTTTTTTAAACAGCATAAAAGATGGCTATCAGGAGCTCATCAGGTGGAATCCACATGGATCTCACCAGGTGGAATACACAGAAATCAAATTGATTACATCTGTGGAAAGAGACGTTCTCCATGGAAGCTCCCATTCTCCCAGCAGTCTGAGCCACATGGAAGTAAGCTCCACATTAAAGGAAGGAGGAGCTATCCTCATTAATTCTCTTCAGGTGGGCTCTGCTCCACATCTTCAGAGGTGGCCCTGGCAAGCCCTGAACTAGCCCTCTGTAATAGAAGCAGCTGAACAAATGTGTGAGGGGAGGAGGAAGGAAAAACAAAGACAGGAGACTTGTGGTCTATACCAGCCAGTCAGCATGGCATGGCCATTCTTGAACTTTGCCAGGGAGTCTGAAGACAAGGGGGCAGTAGGTGGCATAGTGGAATGCCACTTATTGGCAGAGAGAAATGTGTGGATTTTTTTTCCTGTACCCCACATTACCCCAATAACCAGAGGTGTGGCCAGCCCCCACCTATGTACACTCCCAAGAAAGCTCATTCTCTCCCGGTGGTCGGAGCCGCATCAAAGGGAGTTTTGAACTAGTAGCACCAACCCCGGAACCTGGAATCAGGTGTGGCCTGCTCCAGACCTGCAGAGCTGGTTCTGGCTAGCCCCGGACCAAGGGGACCTCTCACCCTCTGCTGCCCTCTTGGATGGAAATGCCCTGATCTCCCAGCTGTTTGGGTTTCTGCACAAATTACTTTCAGATTAGGTGTCCAGAACAGACAAGTACAGTAGCTCCACCTAGGATTGAGAGTGTTGCCATCTCATCCCTTGCCCACCCATGAGATGACGTCCTTGTCTTGCAAGAAGCCCCAGAAATTTCCACTCTCTTCATTTGGCACCCACCCTGACTGCTTTCATTTCACTGTTTCTGTTTATTCTCTCTCTTTCTTGCTTTCTGTAATTTCTATTTCCACTTTCATTTGTTTTCTGCATACATTCTGCTTCTCTTTCCTAACCTCTGCTTCTTCTTTCTTTCTTTACTCTTCATTTTATCTTTACTACTCCCTGGTCTCTTTCCCTTTTACTCATCCCTTTGACTAATTCACTTTAATCCTGTATTTTTCTTTTTTCTTTTCTCTCTTTTATTTATGTTTATTTTCTTCTCCCTCTTTTCACTCTTTGGTTTATATATTATTTTTCTAGCTTTTTTTTTTTTTTCTTTACTGTCTTCTTTTTTTGCTTGTATGCCTCGTATTCTGTTTGTGTGTTTTCTCTTCTAGCTTCACCAATAGGAGACGGAAACCATGTCCATAAAGCCCAGTCGTAACTGTACACTCAACAGCCCTACCCACTGGGCAAGAGTCAATATCAGCTGCTATATACCATGCTCACTAATTCATGTTCCCATTGATTCACATCTAATCCTTTGCCCTTTCAATATATTACCCATTTCTGAAATCTTAGTATTAATTTTCTAGATTTCCATTTGTAGGTTTTATATTGTCTTCAATCCTTTATCTAATTTGCTTGATTGTTCCTGTAGGGTTTTCCTGAATTCTTCTTTGTTTTCCTCAACCTTTTTGTCAATCATTTGTTGTTAGTTTTAAGCGCCATCGAGTCAATTCCAATCCATAGCGATCCTGCATAGGTTTTCTGAGGGGTAGCTGGTGAGCTTGAATCACTGACCTTGCAGTTCAAAATGACTTTGCAGTCCAGCGCATTAACCCATAGCACCACACCAGGACCTCATCAATCATTTGGAGGTACTCAAATATCATTCTCTTGAATTCTATCTCAGGTAGTTCCAATGCCTTTTTTTCCTCAAAAACATTTTCTATCTCTGCCTCTTGGTCACTCATTTTAGCCACTCTCTTGTTTCTTCATGTGTATAGAAATTGCTGCTTTTGAGAGATAATGGTGCTGTTGTATTTGTATTAAGTTGATGATTATATGTTGGTGTATTTCTATGCTCACTTACTGCCTCCTTGTGGGTGCGATTAGGGGATGAGATTGTATACCATTCTCTGCTCACTGTTTGTGCAGTTCAGTTTGGTATGGACTTGGTTGATGTTGATTGTTGTTGATTTGGTGTATAGATGGTATTGACTCTTGCCCAAAGGGTGGAGCTATTGAGTGTATGGTTGTGGCTGGGCTTTATGGACATGATTGAAGTTAAATGAGTCACAAACAGGTTACACCCCAAGAAAATCACCAAGACATATCATAATCAAACTCTCCAAAATCAAAGACAAGGAAAGAATCCTGAGAGCAGCTTGGGAAAAATAAAAAGTTACCTATAAAAGAAACCCAATAAGATTAATTTCTGATTTCTCAGCAGAAAACACACAGGCAAGAAGGTATTAAGAGACATATACAAAACTCTGAAAGGAAAATTTGTCAACCAAGAAGCATAGTGTGGTGGTGGTGTGTCATGGAGTCAGAGCAACCCTGAGTAGGGTTTCTGAGGTTATAAATCTTTACAGGCACAGGAAGCCTAATCTTTCTCCCATGGAACAGCTGGTAGTTTTGAAATGCTCACCTTGAGGTTAGCAGCCCAACTCATAACCACTACGCTACTAAAGCTCCTTAACCAGCAAAACTGTCCCTCAAATACAACAGTAAAATTACAACATTTCCAGATCAACAGAAATTAAAGGAATTTTTAACAACCAGGAAACCTTTACAAAAAATACTAAAGGGAATTCTTTGGACTGAGAACCAACAACAGACAACAAACTGAGACTGGCATATACAACACCTCCCAAAATTCTATCCAGTTCTAGAAATATCCACAGTAAAACAAATCTGCAAGACTGAATATAGGGAACCAGAGATATCAATTTATAGCTGCAAGGCAAAAAACAGGGAAGAATATAGTTACAGACTTTCCAAGTAGTGAGGAAGTCAAGTACATTTTAAGATAAAACAGACTGTTTTAAATTGAGGAATAAATAATAAATTCCAAGGTAACCTCAAAGAAAAATTAATATGCCTTTACATCATATCAAGAAAATGGAAAACCACAAAGATTTAGTAAACATTCAAACAACAGTAAAGAGGAAATTGGTAAGAAAATGAACAAACAAAACTAACTCAGCACAAAAAATTATGTGGACCAAAGAATCCAGTGGCATCACCAAAAACGCAAAGCAAAATGACAGCAATCAATTCATACCTATCAATAATTGCTATGAATATCAGTGGGTTAAATGCACCAGTCAAGAGACAGACAGTAGCAAAATGGATAAGAAAACAGGAACTTTCAATATGCTGTCTACAAGAAACACACCTTACACACAAAGACAAAAATAGATTTTAAAAATCAAAGGATGGGAGAAGAGAGGAGTTAAAAAAAAAAAAGGTATCATGCTAATGGCAATCAAAACCAAGCAGGAGTGGCAAAAAAAAAAGATAGACTTTAAGGAAAAAACCAGCATAAGACACTAAGAAGGACATTATCTCATGATTAAAGGGTCAATTGAACAAGAAGTCATAATCCTAATAAATATCTAGGCTCCCAATGAAATAGCCTCGAAATACTTAACTGAAACTAAGAGAACTGAAGAAAGAGATGAACTCTACAATAATAGCTGTAGTAGTTGTTAAGTGCCATAGAATTGGTTCCAACTCATAGCAAACCTGTATAGGGTTTTCAAGGAGTGGCTGGTGAGTTTGAACCACCAACTTTTGGGTTCAAACTGACCTTGCGGTCCAGTGCTTATCCTATAATACCACACCAGGAGATTTGGGTATACCACCTTTGATTAAGGACAGAAGAAATAGAAAGAAATGCAACAAAGACCCAGAAGAACTAAGCAACACAATCAACCAACTTGACCTCATAGATTTGTACAGAACACTCAGCCCAACAATAGCACAATATACATTATTCTTCAGTGCACAGAACATTCTCAAGAATAGACCATACGTTATGCCACAAAGCAATCCTCAATAAATTTTAAAACATCTAAATACTACAAAGCATCTATTCAGATCACAATGCTATAAAATTAGAAATCAAAAAATCAAATAAATGGAAATTGAATAACACCCTCCTTAAAAGCTGGTAAGTATTGGAGCAAATAAAAATATGAAATTAAAAAGTCTTTGAATTAAATGAAAACAAAAACACAACCTACCAAAACCTTTGGGACACGGCAAAAACAGTGGTTAGAGAGCAATTTATAGCAATAAATGCACACAACACTGTGGTTTAATGGACCAAAGCCGTTTGAACTGCAAGGTTCACGGTTCAAGCTCACCAGCTGATCCTCAGAAACCCTGTACAGGGTCTCTATCTTTGTTCTTGAACACTTTCAAGATGTCTTGTGCAGCAGATTTGCATAATGCAACATGTCGATAGATTTCTTGATTGCTATTTCCATGAGCGTTGATGGTAGATCCAATAAAAATGAAGTCTTTGACAACTTCAATCTTTTCTCCATTTATCATGAAACTTGCTCTTCAGCACAGAGAAATGGAAATGGAAGAAATGAGGAGGAAAAAGAGCTGAATAGAAGATTTTAAAGGGCAGCTCGAGAAGTCAAAACAAAATATTATAATGAAATGTGCAAAGACCTGGAGTTAGAAAAACAAAAGGGAAGAACAAATTCATCATTTCTCAAGCTAAGGGAACTAAAGAAACAATGCAGACCTCAACTTGAAATACTGAAGGATTCTGTGGGCAAAATTGTGCCATCAGGTCAATTCTGACTCATAGTCACCCTATATGATGTTCCTAAGCAGTGGCACTTGGGTTTGAGCCATTGACCTTGTGATTAGCAGTCCAGTGCTTATCCTACAGTGCCACACAAGGAATCCTGGTGAGGCCCTATGAATTAATGTGCTGGACTGCAAAGTCTGTTTGAACCACAAGGTCAGCAGTTCAAGCTCACCAACTGCTCCTCACAAACCCTATACAAATTGAAATCTTGCAACAAACTAACACAGCACTGAAGGCACTCACTCATCTCTGCCAAGAAATTTTAAAAAACAGCTACCTGGCCAACTGATTGGAAGAGATCCATGTTTGTGTCCATTCCAAAGACAGGTGACCCAGCAGAATGTTGAAATCATCGGACAATATCATTAATATCACATGCAAGTAAAATGTTGCCAAAGATCTTCAAAAACAGCTACAACAATACATAGACAGAGAATTGCCAGAGGGGCAAGCCTGATTCAAATGAGAATGTGGAATGAGGGACATCATTGCTGATGTCAGATGATCTTGGCTAAAAGCAAAGGATATCAGAAAGATATTTAGCTGTTCTTTATTAATTATGCAAAGGCTTTTGACTGTGAGGATCATTACAAGCTATGGACAACACTGCGAAGAATGAGTATTCCAGAACACTTTGTGTTCTGAGGAACCTGTACATACACCAAGAGGCAGTTGTTCAAACAAAACAAGGGAACACTGAATGGTTTTAAACTAGGAAAAGTGTGCGCCAGAATTGTATTCTTCCACCATACTTATTAGATCTTTATGCTAACCAAATAGAGAAACTGGATTATTTGAAGAAGAACATGGCATCAGCATTGTAGGAAGACTCATTAACAACTTGAGACAGGCAGATGATACAACCCTGCTTGCTGAAAGTGAAGAGGACTTAAAGTACTTACTGATAAAGATCGAAGTCCACAGTCTTTAGTATGGGTTGAAACTAAATGTAAGGAAAACAAAAATCCTCACTACTGGACCAATAAATAACATCAACATAAGTGAAGAAAAGATTGAATTTGTCAATGACTTCATTTTGTTCAAATCAACCATCAACCTTCATGGAAGTCGTAGTCAAGAAATCAAACAACATATTGCATTAGGCCAATCTGCTGCACAAGACCTCTTTAAAGTGTTTAAGAGCAAAGATGTCAATTTGAGGACTAAGGTGCCCCTGACCCAAGCCATGGTATTTTCAATAACCTCATAGTCATGTGAAAGTTGGACAGTGAATAAGGAAGACTGTAAAAGAATTGATGTAGTTGAGTTATGGTGTTGAAGGAGAATGTTCAAATACTATGGACAGCCAAAAGAATCAACTAATCTGTGTTGGAATAAGTACCGCCAGAATGCTCCTTATAAGCCAGAATGGCCAGACTTCATCTCTCATACTTTGGACATGTTATCAGAAGGGACCAGTCCCTAGAGAAGGCTATCATGCTTAGTAAAGTGGAGAGCCGGAGAAAAAGAGGAAGGCCCCCACCAAGATAGATTGGCAAGTGGCAGCATCAATGGGCTCAAGTGTAGCAAGGAATGTGAGGTTGGCCCAGGAATGGAAAGTATTTTGTTCTGTTGTGCATAGGGTCATTATGAGTTAGTACTGACTTGATAGTACCTAACAACAACAACAACAAATATACTTTCAATGAACAATGTAAAAATGGTATCAATAAACACATTTTCATTAGTCACTAGACTATTGACTATATAAGAATACATTTAGCAAAAAAGTACAAAACTTATATTCTGCAAACTTCAAAACATTGTTGAAATTAAGAAAGACCTAAATAAATGGAGAAATATTCACATTCATGAATCAGAATATTTAGAACTGTTCAGACAGACAGTCATACTCTTCAAATTGAACTCCACATGCAATGCAATCCCAGCAATCTCCTTTTCAGAAATTTCAAGCTGATTTTGAAATTCATATGTAATTACAGGGGACAATTTTCAAGGACTCATGCTTCCCAATTTCAAACCTTACTACAAAGCAACAGTAATAAAGACAGTGTGATGCCAACAAAGGATAGACTTTAGCTCAATGAAATAAAATTAAGTGTCCAAAAAATGTACCAGTGAGTCTCTATGGTCATAAGTTTTGCAAAAATGCCAACACTATTCAACAGGAAAAGAATAGACTTTTCAAATAATGGTGATAGAACAACAGCATTGCCACGTGCAAAAGGATACATCTCACACAACAGACAAAACGGACCCAAAAATATATCAAAGACATAAATGAGCTAAAATGATAAAACTCGTAGAAGAAAACATGACCTCAGGTTTGGCAGTTATTTCTTAGCTGTGGCAACAAAATCATAAGCAAAAGTAGAAGAAATAAATAAATTGATCTTCATCAAGATAAAAATGTTTGTGCTTCAAAGGATACAACCAAGAAAGTGAGAAGGCCACCCACATAATAGGGAAAAAATATTTCCAAATTATACTCATACTCATTATCTTATAAGAATTTTATGTTTAGAATATATTTTTTAAACTCTTACAATTAAATAATGAAGACAAACAACCCAACTTTTTAAAAGTAAGAATAGAATAGACATTTCTCCAGACAACATATATAAATGGTCAATGTTGTTGTTATTAAGGCAGTTCTGATTCATAGCTTCCATGTATAGGGTTTCCAAGGAGTGGCTAATGGATTTGAACTGCCACCTTACGGTTAGCAGCCCAGTGCTTACCTTACAGTGCCACACCAGGACTCTAGAAGTGGTCAATAAACACAAGAAAAAATTATCAGCACCATTATCACTCAGGGATATGTAAATCTAAACCACAATGAGATACCTCTTCATACCTACTTTGTTGCTGTTGTTAAGTGCTGCCTAGTCTGTTCTGACTCACAGCAAACATGTATAGGGTTTCCGAGGAGTGGCTGGTGAGCTTGAACCACTGACCTTGTGGTTCAAACTGACTTTGCAGTCCAGGGCATTAACCCACTGCACCACACCAGGTCTCCTAGGGTGGCTATAATCATAAAGTCAGGCAATGACAAATGTTGGCCAGTTTGAGAAGAATTTGTAATTCTTATACACTGCTGGTAAGAATATAAAATGGTTCAGCATCTTTGGAAAACAATCTGGAAGACTTTTAAACAACAGTTACCATGAGAGACAGAAGTTCCACTCCTAGGTATATGCCAAAAATAAATGAAAACAAATATCCACAGAAAAACTTTTACATGAATGTGTATAGCAGCATTATTCAGAATACCCAAAAATTAAAATAACATAAACGTCCACTGACCAATGAATGAGTATATAAAATGTAGTATTATCCACTCAATGAAATATTATTTGGCCCTAAAAAGGAATGAAGTCCCCATCTAAGACTGAAACTCAAAGGGAACACATGAGCAGGCATGTAAGTTAGCTGGTGACCACATTGATCTAGTGGTGAGTGGAAGAGGGGGAAAGGCAGCAATGAAGAAATGGGCTGAGTTCAACTATGTTCCACAGACTCCCATTGACTTGGAGATAAGAGAGAGAAGAGGAAGAGCTGGTTGGTCCAACGTGTGGTGAGACCTGGAGACACCTGAGCCTATGGACAAGCATATAGTCAAAGAGGGCTAGAGCTGAGAGTGAAGCATCCAGCTAATAGGAAGTGAGAGGAGTCACACAAGAACATCCTAACTAACAGACAGTACCCATGTGACCTAGCCTCGATGGCTTGATAATCAGAATTCAACTAGAGGAAGATAAATAATAATAATAATTTTTTATAAAGGAAACGAGGGTAAATTGCTACAATTTGATGAACTTGACCTATATTCATGGAGGTACTAACTCTAAATACCAACAGAGAGGGAAGGAGTCTTCACATCAAGTATAAATGCTATCTCCTCTGTACACAGGGTAGGTAGGGATGGACAACTTAGACATTGGCCACCTAAAATGAGGGGGGGTGGACAATAAAGGCACAAAGTGACTGGCTTATAAGGTTTCAAGGGGGAGTTTAGTTTAAGAGTATGTGTGGAAGATAGAGTCCCCACTGACTAGTTTTCATCTTGTCTCGATGGGTCTAGTTAAAAGAGATGGGACAAGATTCTTATGATTCAATAGTGAGTAATTGTTATCATGACTAGTTGCAACTGTCACAATTTGTAAAGGTAGAAGTTTTGTATCAAAAATGGGAGAGTAGTTAATCTTACAATCCAGAAACAAACGACCCTAGGACCATCAAGGGAGAAGAGCACAAGCAGAATGTGAGACCTTTTCCAGAGAAGCAGGGACACCAGAGATGGAAGAAGATATGGCAACATGGAGAGAGGGAGTGGAGGACTCTAGATTCATGGGAAGAGAGGGGCTGAGAGATGGTGGCCAGGAGGCAGGCTGGGAGAATGTGCTCTTTGGTAGTTTAAATTGTTATATATGCCTGAGTGTAAAAAAAAAAAAAAGCACTAAAATGAATAGAGAGAAATACTGTTAACTGATGGTACACAGAGGGGATTATAACCATTGTAATGAAACAAGGTGTATAATTTGTTGAATGTAAAACTGATGATATGCCCTGTAAACTTTCACACAATTCACAATAAAAGTCTTTTAAAAAAAATAAAGGAATGAAATCCCGATACACTCAGAAGATGGATGGACTTTGAAACCATACTGGGTGAAAGCAGACACAAAAGACAAGATATATGATTTCATCGATGTTGAACGTCTAAAATAGACAAATCCATAGAGATATAAAGTAGATTAGTGGTAACTTAAGGCAAGGGGAAATGGGCTATACATGGGATGGTAACTAAAGAACACAGGGTTCTTTTTGAGGTCATTAAATTTTTCTGAAATTGTGGTGCTAGTTGCACATATCTGTAAAGATACTAAAAAGCATTGAATGATACACTTTATATGTTTTTTGGCAATAAATAATTCATATACCATACACTTTAAGTGGGCAAATTGTATAGTATATGAATTATTTATTGCCAAAAAATATTATTTTAAAAACACACTATCTTTGTGGGCAGAGAAATGCTTTTGAATAGAAAACAAAAAAATCAGCTCTATAGTAAAAGATTTTGAATTTGATTATATTAACAATCAGTTCTTGAATGTCATTTATTCAAAGACACCATTAAGAAATTGAAAAGGTAAGTCAATGTGTTAGATTGTGTTTTCCAAAATCAACTACAACAGTATCTCTCCTCCCTCATGCTCTTCTCACAATGTGGCTTTGACACTCCTTCCATTAAGAAAAGTGATAGTGAAGTGCCATTGAGTTGGTTCCAACCCACAGCAACCCTGTATACAGTTTCTGAGGAGTAACTGGTGAGATTGAACCACCAACCTCATGGTTCAAAGCGACTTTTGCAGCCCAGCACATTAACCGACAGCACCACACCAGAACTCTAGATGGTGGTGGTGTTGATGTGCCGTGGAGTCAGTTCCGACTCATAGCAACCCTGTACAGGGTTTCCTAAGCTGTAAATCTTTACAGAAGCAGAAAGCCTCATCTTTCCCCCGTGGAACAGCTGGTAGTTTCAAACTGCTGACCTTGAGATTCGCAGCCCAATTCGTAACCACTACGTACCAGAGCTCCTTAGGACTCCAGAAGAGAGGCCTATATTCCCTTTTCTTGAATCTAGATGGACTTATTACTACAGCAGAACTGATACTGATACCATCTAACTCCCAAGGCTAAGTCATCCAAGTGGATACAGCTTTGAACTGGTTTCCTTAGAACTCTTGCTAAGATCCATCTGTGTTCCTGGATATAGCTGCATATGTCCATTCATCCATTCTCACTGCTGAACAATCTGGAAAGGTCTACATGGAGAGGAAACATCCCTCACTAAGCAACTAGCCAAGAGGCAACACCAACTGACCAGCCATAAGTTAACCCCACCACTTGTCTGTCAGTTTCTCATACTGTGGTGGCTTGAGTGTTGCTGTGATTCTAAAAGCTTTGCCACCAGTATTTTAAATGCCAGCAGGGTCATGCATGGTAGATAGGTTTCAGATAAACAGGAAACTGCCAGAAGTTCAAGCCAGATTCAGACCAGCACGTGGAAAGAGGAATATAATTGCTACCATCAAATGGATCATGGCTGAAAACAAAGGCTACCAGAAAAATGTTTATCTGTGCTTTATTGGCTACACACAGGATTTCAGTTCTATGGATCATAACAAGCTATGAACAACATTACGGAGAATGAATATTCTGGAACACTTCACTGTACTCATGAAGAAACTATACATAGATAAAGAGTCAGTGTCAGAACAGAACAAGGGAACAATGAAAGGTTTAAAATTAGTGTTGTACCAGGATTCCACAATATATGCTGTTGCTGTTGTTAAGTGCTGTTGAGTTAGTTCCAACTCATAGTGACCCAGTATAGTGTTTCCAAGAAGCAGCTGGTGGGTTTGAACTGCTGACTCATAGTTCGCAGTCCAGTGCTGATCCACAGCTCCAATAAGGGCTTAAAAGAGAAAAATTGTACATGGATATTTACCTTTGCTGGAAACACACCTATGAATGTGGTAGAGCATTGTTATTGTTGTTAAGTGCTATTGAGTCAGTTCCAATTCACAGACAACCCTGTACAGGATTTCTGAGGAATGGCTGGTGGGTTTGATCCACTGACCTTGCAGTTCAAACTGACCTTGCAGTCTAGGGCATTGTCCTACAGCTCCACACCAGGACTCCTTTAAAATAAGTATAATGACTTCCTTTAAAATAAGTTTTTGTTGTTCTTCAGTGCCATCAAGGCAATTCCGACTCATAGTGCCCTTGTATAGGGTTTCCAAGGAACAGTTGGTGAACTTGAACCACCAACCTTGTGGTCCAAACCAACATTGCGGTCCAGAGCATTAACCCACAGCACCATGCCAGGACTCTTGTGTCAAATAAATAAGTGAGCATACAGCATTATAGTCACAGCCATTGCCAGTGAGGAGGGAACGAGGTGCTGGGAGACAGAGGTTGAAGGAGGCTCTTCTTTAAATACTTATTAAACTTTTTGATTTTTGAACCATGTGATCCAGGTTAAATGAGAAAATAAATTTTAAATGAAGACAAGCGTGTAATAAATTATTGTAATGTTGATAGGCAAAACCCTTAAAGGTGGCGCCCAGAGGACTGAGGCCAGCCTGGTGGGGCCCCATTTCTTCCATTGGCAGTGGGGCCAGATTCCTGGGCACACTGCCACACCCACCCTCCACCCCTGCCTTGACTTCCTTCAGGTGCCCTGCCTGGGCTTCCTGAGTCAACAGGCTTCCAGCAGTTCACAATGTTCTGTCTTTTCTCTGTTCTCCAGTCCTCTCCCCAAGACCCTTTCCTCTTCTGTGTCAGCCTAATTCCTGGACCTCAATTGTAGCCTGAAGACAAAGAGCTGGCAGGAATTGGGGCTTGATATGAGGACCCCCATCCAGGGTAACCCATTTGTTTCTCTATGAGTATGTTTTCTCACGTTCACCCCAGTAGATAATAATAACACAGACCCAGCTCTTCCTCTGCCGTAAACACTGTTTGTATAGTCATTCATTTAATCTACACAGCTAGCTAATCGGGGAGTTCCTGTTAGCATCATCATCATCACCATCCCATTTTCCAGAGAAACCCATTGAGGCAGGTTAAATAACTTGCCTGGCTTGGATTCCAGGCCATCTGACTCCAGAGGCCCTAACCACCACCCAGCAGCTATAGAGTCTAAGGTTCAAAGAGAACCCCACATCTCAGCTACGGAGTTCCAGAGATGTGGAGGTCACACAGTCAGTGAGCAACAAAGCAGACAGGAGACGGAATCCCATAGATAAGACTGACCCATCCTACTTCCTTTAAAATATGTGTGCACATGTGTGTGTGCATATGTATGTGTTTGTGAATGGATATGTGTTAATGTGTGCATGCTTGTGTGTGTGTGTCCAAGCCTAGAAAGTCACCTTGGCAGGTTCTGCTGCCAACCATTCATCTTCCCACCACACCCCAGCCCTACCCCTTTAGCCAGACCTCTTGTCCAACATTGTTCCCGTCTCACCTAAAAGAACAAGCATTTTTCTGCTTGAGACACACCACTCTCCCAGCTATTAGGAAAAGTAAAAATGAGATGAGCAGGCAGGCATGACATTCTGTGGAAATGTTTGCTAAGGAGGTCCTCCTGGAAGCACAAGTGGCTGAAACTCAGTAGCAGTTGGACTTGGGTTGGGTCTCAGAGTCAGTCTCTCCATCCTTAATGAGATTCCTAGCCTGTGCTTTGTGCTTTGTGTATCTGTTGTCAGGATGAAATGAAATTCATGTGACAAGATCTAGCTGAGTGCCCAACACATACTTGTTGTGGTGTCATTGTTGTGTGCCGTCAAGTCAGTTCCAACTCATATAGTGACCCTGTATAGGGTTTCTGAGACTGGTGGATTTGAACAGCCAACATTGTAGTTACCATTCCAGTGCTTATCCTACCGCACCATACCAGGGCTCAACACATAAGTTGTTGTCATTGTTGTTATGTGCCATGGAGTTGGTTCCTACTCATAGCGACCCTGTACAGGGTTTCCGAGGCTATACATCTTCATGGGAGCAGAAAGCCTCATCTTTCTCCCGCGGAACAGCTGGTAGTTTCAAACTGCTGACCTTGATTTTCACAGCCTGATTCGTAACCACTACGCTACCAGAGCTTCTTCAACACATAAGTAGATGCTAATAAATTCTTTTCTATATGCCTCAGTTTTATCTGGGAAATGGAGGAACCACAACTCCCTCTTCAGGTTTGATGGCAGGCTTCAATGCATTAGTAATTGTGAAGTTCATGATAGGTACCATGTAGGCTGTGTTACCATATGTCCTAGTTTATTCCTCTCATCCTGGCTTGGTGGTGGTGGTGTGCCACAGAGTCATTGCTGACTCATAGGGACCCTGTATAGAGCTTCCAAGGCTGTAAGTCTTTACAGGAGCAGAAAGCCTCATCTTTCTCCCGCGAACAGCTGATGGTTCCGAACTGCTGACTTTGAGGTTAACAGCCCAACTCGTAACCACTACACTACTGTTGTTGTTGTTAAGTGCTGTCGAGTCAGTTCCGACCCATAGCGACCCTGAACAGGGTTTCCAAGGCTGTAAATCTTTACAGGAGTAGAAAGTCTCATCTTTCTCCCGCAGAGTAGCTGGTAGTTTCGAACTGCTGACCTTGCAGTTCGCAGCTCGATTTGTAACCACTACGCTACTAGAGCTCCTTAATTATGAACAATGCCCCATTCACTCTCAGCATCCAAGTTTGGAGTAAAAGTTCATATATGCCCTGTATCGAATAAACAGTAAATATATAAAAGACCATCTTGAAAGCTGCCTCTGTCCACACTTCTGTTTTGCAAAGGTCCCTGTCTCCAAGCCCTTCTCATCCCAACTTATCCCAGTACCCCTGTCCCTGGCATGGGGCTATACCTCAGCCTACAACCAGGATCCTGGGGTGGGAGGGTGGTTACAGGAGGAGAGAGTTGAGCGGCGTCACTACCAATTCCTCTTTGGAACCTTTGTTGTGGTCAGGCACAGTTGAGTTGGTTTCAATTATTAGCAACCCTGTGTACAACAGAATGAAACACTGCCCCGCCCTGTGCCATCCTCACATTTGTGATGTTTAAGCCCACTGTTGCAGCCACTGTGCCAATCCATCTTGCTGAGGGTCTTCATTTTTCTTTGCTGATTTTACCAAGCATAATGTCCTTTTCCAGGAACTAGTCCCTCCTGCTAATATGTCCAAACTAAACCAGGGTTAATTTGCCAAGATGGTTTCTCCTCCTACACACAGTCCTCCCAGACCCTGGAGCAGAACCATTAGAACAGCAGTCTGAGTGAAGGAGGGGGCAAGCCCTAGGAATGCCCAGAGGAAAAGTACTCATAAGAGAAGACTGGCAAATGCCAACATAGGTCCTGAATGATTTCCTGAAACAGCAAGGGGGCAGAGAGGAGTGGTGAGGACTATGTGGAAATCAGATTGGGAAAGGTCAATGAAATTGATGGAGGAAAGGGGTCTCCCAGGCTTGGACAAAGTCAGTGCCTACCACCACCACTGCCGTCAAAGTTGATTCCAACTCATAGCGGTTCTATAGGACAGAATAGAATTGTTCCACAAGGTTTCAAGGACTGTAAAAATGAGCTATCTCGTCTCAGTTCGGTGGAGCAGCTAGTAGGTTTTAGTCAATCTTGCAGTGAGCAGACAGTATGCCACCAGGGTTCCTTAAGCCAATGGCTGTTGTTGTTGTTAAGTGTTGTCAAGTGGATTCCGACTCAGAGCAACCCTGTATAGAGTTTCTCAGCAGTTGGTGGGTTTAAACCTGCGACCTTACAATTCAAACCAACCTTGTGGTCCAGTGCTCATCCTACAGTGCTATATCAGGAGATGAGGAAATTCAGGGTGTGCCCTAGGCAGGGTACCTGGCTCAGAGTGACTGAAATTTCAGGTGCATCCTGAGATGGCAATGGAAAGGTAAGTTGAGAACAACTGTTAAAAACCTTGAGAACTAGCCTTGGAAAGCCTGGTTTATCCTGCAAGCAGGAGAGAGACAGGAATGTTTGCTAAGCAAGGCCAGTTAAGGTCCACCTTGAACCAAACTGCCTTCCCATGGGACTTTGGCTATGAAAGCCATGTGGGGGTGGGGAGAACTCCTCCTACTATCTTCTGCAGATGTGGTTCTGTCTTCCTTCATGGCCACCAACACCCAGACCCTCACCAAGCTCAAAGGTCAGACAGAGTTCCAGCCAACAACTGGTGAATCCTCCCAGCCCCACTCGGCTCTTCATTCACATTGCAGAATCGTGGGAGGAGCAGCTTTGTGCTTACAATCTGAAGCCAAGAAGCTGAGATGTTGTAGAACTGGGGAGACTGAGGCCCCAGTGAGTCTGCTGAGTAGACACTTAGGGAGGGAACAGGCAATGCTTCAGACACCTAGGCAACCAGCCCCTTAGTCCCACTGCTTAGGCAGATGGTGAACTCCCTGGCCAAGGTTAATGAGATTCCCTTTGTCCTGGATCTGAAGCTAGAGGTTTGTGGCTAATGGAGTATATCCCAGTATCAGGGTCCTCACCAGTGAGGACGGGCAGGCTGGCTGGTGGGGAGAAGGGACCTCAGGGAGGATGTACTGAGAACTATGTATTAAGAACTTTATCTCATTTAATCCTCAGAAGCAGAAACTAGCATTATTTTCATTTCATAGGTGGGAAAACTGGGATTCCAACCAATCACACAGTAAAGGAGAGAAAGAGAATTTTGACAGCATTCCCTTCTGTAAAAATGCCATTTCATTAATGTTTTTAAAGGCTGTTTTGTGTCCTGGAGTCAATCCCAACTCATAGTTGATCCTGTATAGTGTTTCCAAGAGCAGCTAGTAAGTTTGAACTGCCAGCCTTGCAGTTTGCAGTCCAGTGTTTATCCTGCAGCACCACACCAGGACTCGTTTTTTTTTTTTAAGGTTGTTGTTGTTGTTGTTGTTGCTAAGTGCTATTGAGTCAGTTCTAACTCATAGCAACTCTGTATAGGGTTTTCAAAGAGCAGCTGGTAGGTCTGAACCAGCCTTGCAGTTGGCAGTCCAGTGCTTATCCTACAGTGCCACACGTCTTCTCAGATGAAACCACTTGACGTCAGCAGCAACTCTGTATTGTCCCATTTTTCACACAAGGAAACTGAGGCTCCAAGAGATTTGTTGACTTGGTAGTCAGCAGAATAGGAAAAGGAATCCAAGAGTACCTGATGTCAGAGCCCCTCACCCCTTCCCATCTTTCCATCCTCAGCCTCACCCCCTATGTTCCTGCAGACAATCCCTCTCCTTGCCCTTCCCCTGCAGGCATGAGTGAAGCTGGGGTGCCTGAGATCAGAGACCTCAAACTGAGCCATGTATGCAGCTAGGGTGGGAAGCTCCACTCACCACAGTGGATTCCTAGGTCAGGCTAAAGTCCAGCAGAGCCACCAAGGCTCAGCCCACAGCAAGCTTACACATCTCCCCTAATGCAGAGCTCAGCCCTCTGCGTGTTCCACACACCCAAAGATCACCCTCCTGAGACCAGAGAATAGGACCAGATCCCAATCAGGCCTTCAATACCAGAGAAATGTTGAACTTTGGCCTAAGCACAATTGGGAGACATAGAAGGCATGAAGCAGAGGAGTGGTGGAGGTTTTAGGTTTTAGGAAGGGTACTCAGCAGCTGAGCTGAGTATAGTGTTGCTTATATGAGGCTGTGAGGCCAGGTCAAGCCTAGGGAAGGGGTTCAGGCTTCAAGGGGTGAGGCCAGGACTAAGGCAGGTTCTGTGTTGGGAGGAATGGCGTAAATAAGAGAGAGATGATTTGGATGTCAATGAGGCTCTTGGAAAGGAGTGAAGAGGACTCCTGTACAGTCTCTCAGAGGGGCTGGTCCCTCCCCACCCACTATCCAGTCAGTGTGAGGTTAGCATGTCACCTCTAGAGGCCATGTGTCTAGGCTCAAACCTTCCTCTTCCACTTTGTAGCTGTCTTTCCATGGCCATCTTCCTCTACCTTGGTTTCCCCATCTAGAAAGTGGGTCTAAAATAAGGTAAAACATGAAAGAGGCTTAGAATAATAACTGACACAAAATAAATGTCTGCCCCTATAAGGAAATGTTAGTTTTTGTTGGTAGCATTGTTGTTAAATATTTCTGGAGTGCATGAATGTCTGGGGGTACCTGGGCAATGGCTGGAAAGGGCTACAATGGGGCAGGATGGAGGCAAGTCCCTCTGGAGCAGAAGGGGGCCCCCTGCCCCCAGTTCAGGCAGGAATTACCATCACAAGCTGAATGATGAGCTCACCCTCATGCCCTGCTACAATACACAATTAGCCCATAAATCCCTGGGGATGCTGCAAGCTAGGCTTACATTTGAATATGAAAGGGTGAGAAACAAAACAGTGATTTGAGAGGAGGCAGAGAGGGGGCCTTTGTGCACAAACAGGCTCAGTGCAGGCAACAGACATGCACACACATGCACAGGAAGATATACACATGGCTACACATAAATGTATACATATATGCACACACACACACAGAACAGCACAGGCATACACATATCTGCATACAAATATGCACACATGCAAATGCACACAAAAATAAATACATGCACACACACTCAGAGGCACACAAGCATGCATATGACATGCACACACACACTGACATTTTACCTCCACAGTTATATACTAATAGCAAAGATAATAATAATGTACATGTATTGAGCATGTGGAAGTCCTGGTATGGTACAACAGAATAAGAACTGGACTGCCAATCACAAGGTTGGTGGTTCAAACCCACCAATCACTCCTCTGAAACCATATCTATACAGCGTCGCGATGAGTCAGAACCAATTCAAAGGCACTTAGCAATAATAGAAAATTGACCATGTGAGGCATGCATTGGTTGTTTGGTGGTAGAATTCTTGCCTTCCATGAAGGAAACCTGGCTTCAATTTCTGATAACTGTATCACATGTGCAGCCACCACTCCTGTGTCAGTGGCAGCTTGTGTGTTTCTATGATGCTGAACAGGTTTCAGCAGAGCTCCCAGACTAAGACAGATTAGGAAGAAAGGCCTGGAGACCCACTTCTGAAAATTAACCAATGAAAACCCTATGGATCACAATGGGATAAAGCACTGGACCACAAGTTTGGTTTGAACAAGGTCGGAGGTTCAAACTCACCAGTCACTTCTTGGAAACACTATACAGGTTGTATGATTTGGAACTGACTTGACGGCACTTCACAACAACAACCAACTTCTTCTGTCTGAAATTTATTAAACATGCAATCAAGATGTATTGATAATTACCGGTGGTTGGAATGCAAAGGTTGGAAGTGAAGAGGAAAGATCAGTAGTTGGAAAATATGGCCTTGATAATAGAAACAATGCTGGGTGCCACGTGATAGAATTTTGCAAAACCAGTAACTTCTTCATTCAAACACCTTTTTTAAGTAGCCTGAAAGATGACTATATACAGGGACCTCACCAGATAGAATACACAGAAATCAAACTGACGACATCTGAGAAAAGAGATGATAGACAAGCTCCCTATCATCAACCAATACAAGGCCAAAGGTAGACTGTGGAACAGACCATCAATTGCTCGTATGCAAGTTCAGACAGAAGCTGAAGAAAATTAAAACAAATCCATGAAATCAAAATTTGACCTTGAACATATCCCACCTGAGTTTAGATATCATCTCAAGAACAGATTTGATGCATTAGCCACTATGACCGGAGACCAGAGGAATGTGGGATGACATCAAGAACATCACATGAAAAGAAAGCAAAAGGTCATTAAGAAGACAAGAAAGAAGGAAAGTACCAAAATGCATGTCAGAAGAGACTCTGAAACTTGCTTTTCAGTGTAGAGATGCTAAAGTAAATGGAAGAAATAAGGAGAAATTTCAAAGGGCAGCTCGAGAAGACAAAGACAAGTATTCTAATAAAATGTGCAAAGGCCAGGAGTTAGAAAAAAAAAAGAGAAGAGCACAATCAGCATTTCTAAAGCTGAAAGAACTGAAGAAAAAAATCAATCCTTGACTTGGAATACTGTGGATAAATTATTGAATGGTGCAGAAAGCATCAATAAAAGATGGAAGGAATATACAGAGTCACTGTACCAAAAGAAAAAAAAAAAAAGTCAATGTTCAACCATTTCAAGAGGATCAAGAGCCAATGATACTGAAGGAAGAAGTACAAGGTGCACTGAAGGCATTGGCAAAGAACAAGGCTCTGGAAATTGATGGAATACAAACTGAAATCTTTCAACGAACTGATGCAGCATGGGAAACACTCATCTATACCAAAAATTTGGAAGACCTAGCCAATTGATTGGAAGAGATCTGTATCTATGACCATTCCAAAGACAGGTGACCCAATGAAATGCAGAAATCTTTGGATAATATCACCAATATCAAATACAAGTAAAGTTATGCTAAAGAAAATTCAAAAATGGCTGCAATAGTACATTGACAGGAAACTGCCAGAGATTCAAGTTGGATTTAGACAAAGACATGGAACAAGGGATATCATTGCTGACATCAGATGGATCTTGGCTGAAAGCAGAGAATACCAGAAAGATGTTCTGGTATTTTGACTATGGAAAAACTTTTGACTGTGTGGATCATAACAAGTTATAGACAACATTGCAGAAAATGAGTATTCCAAAACCTTAATTGTGTTTTTGAGGAACCTGTACATAGACCAAAAGGCAGTCGTTGAAGTAAAACAAAATGACACTTAATGGTTTAAAATCAGGAAAGGTGTACCCCAAGGTTGAATTCTTTGAACACACTTATTCAATTTGTGTGCTGAGAAGGTAGATTGTATAAAGAAGAACATGGCATCAGGATTGGAGGAAGGCTTACTAACAACCTGCAATATGCAAATGTACCACTTTGCTTGCTGAAGACGAAGAGGACTTAAAATACTTACTGATGAAGATCCAAGACTTCAATATGGGTTGCATCTCAATGTAAAGAAAACAGCCAATAAATCAAACAATGTATTGCATTAGGCAAATCTGTTGCACAAGACTTTTTAAGGTGTTCAAAAGCGAAGATGTCAATTTGAGGACTAAGGTGTGCCTGACCTTATCATAGTATTTTCAATAGCCTCATATGCACGTGAAATTTGGACAATGAATTAGGAAGACCATAGAAGAACTGTTATTCAGTGTCGTCGAGTCAGTTCCAACTACTAGTCACCCTGTCTAGGGTTTCCGAGGAGCAGCTGGTGGATTTGAACCGCCAACATTCAGTTCAAACTGACCTTGTGGTCCAGTGCATTAGCCTGCAGTGCCATACCAGGACTCCTAGAAGAACTGATGTGTTTGAATTACAGTGTATGAAAAGAATATGAAAAGTACCATGAGCTAACAGAAGAACAAACAAATTTGTACTGGAAGAAGTACAAGCAGAATGCTTCTTAGAAGCCAGGATGGCCAGATTTCATCTCTCAGACTTCAGACATGTTATCAGAAGGCACTAGTCCCTGGAGGAGGGCATCATGCTTGTAAAGTGGAGGGTCAGTGAAAAAGAAGAGGACCATCAACAAGTGGATTGGTACAGTGGTAGCAGCAATGGGCTTAAGTATAACAACAATTGTGTGGATGGCATAGGACAGGACAGGGTTTCATTCTGTTGTGCATAGTGCCGCTGTTAGTTGGAACCAACTCGACAGTACCTAACAACAACAATAAATACAAATGGGAAAATATTGAATGATGAAAGAAGCATCAAAATGAGCTGGAAAAATAAAAGTTTTTTTAAACTTTTTTTTTCATTTTAATAAATCAAAAACAATTTTTTAAAAATATTTTTTAAATGAGATGGAAAGAATACACAGATTCACTGTACCTAAAAGAATTGGTCAATGTTCAACCATTTCCAGATATCCCATATGATGAAGAATCAAGGAAGGAGTTCAAGATGCACTGAATCCCATGACAAAAAACACAGCTCAAGTAATTGATGGAATACAAATTGAAATGTTTCAATAGGCTGATGCAATCCTGGAGGAGCTCATTCATATGTGCCAAGAAATTTGGAAGATAGCTACCTGGACAACCAATTGGAAGAGATTCATATTTGTGCCCATTCTAAAGAAAGATGGCCCAACAGAACGTGGAAATCATTGAACAATATTAACATCACACACAAGCAAAATTTTGTTGAAGATAATTCAAAAATTGTCATAGAAGTACATTGACAAGGAACTGTCAGAAATGCAATCCTGATTCAGTAGAGGATGAGAGGCAAGTGATATCATTGCTGACATCAGATAGATCTTGGCTGAAAGCAGAGAATACCAGAAAGATGTGTACTTATATTTTATTGACTGTAAATTATGTTGACTGTAAATGGTGTGGATCTTAACAAATTATGGATAATACTTCAAAGAATGGATATTCCAGAACACTTCATTTTGCTCATAAGGAATCTGTACACAGACCAAGAGGCAGTGGTTCAAATAGAACATGGAGATAACTGAACAGTTTGAAATCAGAAAAGGTGTGCACCAGGTTTGTATCCTGTCAACATACTTATTCAATTCGTATGCTGAGCAAAGGAGCTCTGGTAGCATAGTATTTATGAGTTGGGCTGCTAATCTCAAGGTTAGCAGCTACCAGCTGTTGCCTAGGAAAAAGATGAGGCTCTCTGCTCCTGTAAAATTTACAGCCTCAGAAACCCTATACAGGGTCCCCATGAGTCAGAACAGACTCCACAGCACACAACTACCACCACCACCACCATGCTGAGCAAATAATCTGAGAAGCAAGATTATATAAAGGAGAATATAGCATAGGATTAGAGGACAACTCATTAACAACCTTTGATATGCAGAAGAACAACCTTGCTGGAAGGGAAGAGAACTTAAAATATTTTCTGATGAAGATCCAAGACTATAGCTTTCAGCATGCATTGCACTTCAGGGTAAAGACATTGAAAATCCTCACAAGTGGACCAATAAATAACATCATGAGAAATGGAGAAAAGATTAAAGTTGCCAAAGAGCTCATTTTGCCTGGATCTACAATCAGCACTCATGGAAGCAGCAGTCAAGAAATCAAACAATGTATTTTTTCACTAGGCAAATATGTTGTATAAGATCTCTTTAAAGTGTTCAAGAGCAAAGTGGTCACTTTGAAAACTAAGGTGCACCTGACCCAAGTCATGGTATTTTTAATCGCCTCATATGCATGTGAGAATTGGACAATGAATAAGGAAGATAGCAAAAGAACCAATGCATTTGAATTGTGATGTTGGAGAAAATATTAAAATTCCATGGACTGCCAGAAGAACAAACAAATCTGTCTGGAAGAAGTACAGTCCGAATGCTCCTAATTAACAAGGATGGTGAGACTTGATCTCTTGTACTTAGGACATATTGTCAGGAAAGACCACTCCTTAGAGAAAGACATCATGGTTAGTAAAGTGGAGGGTCAGTGAAAACGAGAAAAGACCCCCCCACCCCCGCAATGAAATGGAATGACCCAGTGACAGCAACAATGGGCACAAACGTAACAATTCTGAGACTGGTGCAGAGCCAGGCAGCATTTTGTTCTGTAGTGCATAGGGTCGCTAGGAATCAGAACAGACTTGAGGACACCTAGCAACAACATCATCACTTATCCCACTTCCTCCTTGTGTTTCCTATGGCCATTTCTTTCTTTCCTAACCCTTCCTGCCTTCTGAACTTTGTCCTTGGGCAAAAGCTGCCCTTTTGATCTCAAATGGTTAATTATTCTAGGGAGTGTATATCTTCCTAGTGTTATTATGGACTGTCTATTGTTTGTCTAAAAATTAAGTCAGGAGAGTAGTTCAGTACCAGATCTTAAGGATGGCAAAGGATCATAGTTCCACTTTCCACCAGTCTCTATCCAACCAATAAGCCTTTTGTTGTTGTTTTAATATGATTCTGAACTTTGTCCCACATTTTGGTCCCACTCTACCCAGGATCTTCTAATGTGATCCTTTTCAAAAGGTAACTGGGCGCCATCTAGTTCTTCTGTTGTCGAGGTCATGGAGGCTGAGGTTCCCATGGTCCATTAGTCCATTTGATTAATTATTTCCATACAGTTTCAATTTTCTTCACTCTTCTTTGCTCTGAACAGGAAGAGGCCTCTTTAAAGTGTTGCACAAACTTTGAAGACCCCAGTCACTACTCGCCAATGCCAATGGACCTTGGTGTCTCCTAAGACCTGGGTCCTGAGCCCCAGGGCCAGTGATTCCTTCCTTCAAGGTGCTATTGATTATGGTTGTGGAGTTTTAATAACTTTGCCTCATATGCGTTACTATATTTCTGGATATATTTGTAGCATAGGTAAATACATATATAGACACATGCTCTGTCAGACCTATGTCACACCTGCATGGCTTACATGTTTATCTATGCATCCAGTCATAGATTATAGTTATTACAGGATTCTGTATATAATAGTATTTAACCTCTGTTGTCTTTAACTCTTGTATGTCTTCTGATGTCTTCCTTTGTCTTCATCATTTTTTGTAATCTCCCTCTTATTATATATTGCCTTCCCTTCACCCAAGTTAAGATGTGTCTACCCTCTAGTTAGTAATTTGCCCTCCTTTTCCCTCTCACCTCTGGTAACCATCAAAGAATGTTTCTTTTTGTATGAAAACCCTTCCTTGACTTTTTATAATAATGGTGTCCTACAATGTTTGTCTTTTTATGATTGACTTATTTCACTCAGTACAATGTCCTCCAGGTTAATTCATGTTATGAGATATTTTCTAGATTCATCATCATTCATTAGTGTTACATAGTATTCCATTGTGTGTATGTACCACATACACATTTAGGTTGTTTCCATCATCTTGCTATTGTGAATACTGCTGTAATGAACATGAGTATGCATATATCTATTCATGTCACCGCTTATATGCTGGATCATGTTGTATTTCTATTTCCAACTTTTAAAGAAGAAACATATTGTTTTCCACGGTGGTTGTGCCATTTTACATTCCCATCAGCGATATATGAGGTTTTCAGATTCTCCACACCCTCACCAGCATATGTTGCTTTCTGCGTTTTTGAACTTTGCTATTAATGCTAGGGTGAGATGGTATCTCGGTGTTGTTTTGTCTTTCATCTCTCTAATGGCTAATGTGGGAAAAAGATGAAGCCTTCTGCTCCTCCAAAGATAAACAGCCTCAGATACCCTGTATGGCACTTAACAGCAGCAACAATCGCTAATGATTCTTTATATGTTTTCTGGCTTCTTGGATGAAGAAGACCTCATTCATTATCTGAGAAATGGGAGAGATCAGCAAACCAGTCTCCAAATCCTGCCCCCTGGGTATAGAGGCTGCACCACCAGCCTTCAGGGTTGACTGGGTCTGTGCCTGCCTGTGATTCCTCCTCCTAGGAGCTCCTCCCCACCACACTGATCCCCTTCCATTCTCCCTCCCTCCCCGGGAGCTCCACACCTAGTCTGTCCCTCTGGACTCTCTCCCCAGTCCAGCTTCACAGGGATGGCAGCCTTGGCTTACATCTGCAATAGTAAGAACACAGGGTGCTATGAGACCATCCAAAACATGGTCAGCAGGACCCAGCCTCTCATTCTCAAAGTCCTTCTCCTTGTCCCTGGCAATGTGGGCATGTGACCTGGGCTCCCTCAGTCAGATGGCCCTTTCCAAGACTTTGAATCTTAATCAGGACTCCAAGAAACCAGGGGAAGTTTGAATTCATTCCAGTCACATCAGGACAGCATCTGAGCAAACTGTCACTGAGGTCTTGACCCCTTGACTAAGGTTGTATTATTTGACCTCTGCAGCCTCTGATTCTGAGAGCTCCAAGTACTGTTCTCCAAACGTTCTGTTGGAAATGTGGCCTAGTGGAGTGCCCAGGAGGAAAGAAAAAGGCAGAGATGTTGCTGGGCATGTGTCTGTTTCGGTAGGGCATGTGTTTCTAGAAATTTATCCATTTCTTCTAGATTTTCAAATTTGTTGGAGTACAATTTTTCACAGTATTCTTTTATTATTCTTTTTATTTCTATTGGTTCTATTGAGATGTTATCCCTATCATTTGTTTGTGTTATTTGCATCTGCTTTTCTTTTGTTAGATTTGTCAATAGTTTGACAATTTTATTAATCCTTTCAAAGAACCAATTTCTCGTCTTACTGATTCTTTCTATATTGTTTTTCTCCTCTATTTCATTTATTTCTGCTTTAATCTTTACTATGTAGTCCTGGTGTGATGGCATTAGATAAGCAATGAACAGCTAACCACCAAATGCTCCTTGGAAACCCTATACAGAGTCACTATGAGTCGAAACCGACTCCACAACACTTAACAATTTACTATTTATTTTCTTCTGGTTGCTACAGGCTCATTGTGCTGCTCTTGTGCTAATGGCTGGAAATGTTAGGTTAAGGTGTTGATTTTCGTTTCTTTCTTCTCCTTGGATGTCTATATTTGTTGCTATAAATTGCCCATTGCTTCTGCTGTGTCCCAGAGGTTTTGGTATATAGTGTTTTTGTTCTTGTTTAATTCAAGGAAATTTTTTTTTAATTACCATTTTTATTTCTTCTGTTACTCAGCAGCTTTTAAGCAGGGTGTTATTCAATTTCCATGCATTTGCTTTATTTTCCCCCTTGGTCTTCTTATCATTGATTTCTAATTTTGCAGCATTGTGATCTGAGAAGATGCTTTGTAGTATCTTCTACCAAAAAAAAAAATCTTGATTGCTGCTTCCCTGGGTGTTAATTTCAATCTTTTATCCATTTTTTATGATATTGCTTATTGGTTCAGTTGTGAGGATTTCTGTTTTCTTTATGCAGAGGTGTAATCCATACTGCAGACTGGCGTCTTTGATTTTCATCTTCAAGTCTTCTTTGCTTCCAGCAAGCAAGGTTGTGTCATCTGCATAAGTTGTTAATGAATCTTCCTCCAATCCTGATGCTGAGTTATTCTTCATATAGTCCAGCTTCTTGGTTTCTTTGCACAGCATATATATTGAAGAGGTATGATGAAAGTATACCACTCTGACACATACCTTTCCTGACTTTAAACCATTCAGCATTTGTTCAAACAACTGCCTCTTGGTCTCCGTACAGGTTCTGTATGAGCACAATTAAGTGGTCTGGAATTCCCATTCTCCACAATGTTATCATAATTTGTTATGATCTATACAGTCAATAAAACACAGGTAAACTTCTTTCTGGTATTCTTTGCTTTCAGTCAAGATCTACTTGACATCAGCAATGATATCCCTTATTCTATGTCCTCTTTTGAATCTGACTTGAATTTCTAGCAGTTCTCTTTCAATGTATGGCTGCAACATTTTAAAATATTAATATTTATGATATTATAATATCAATGATATTGTTCAATCATTTCCACATTCTGTTGGATCACTTTTTGTTTGGAATGGGCACAGATTTGGATCTCTTCCAGTGGCCACATATAAGTGAATGCTTCCAGCCTTGCATTTGTTTGTTGAATCATCTTAGCTGGTATTGGATCAATTCCTTGTTTTTCACTAATGTCTTCTGTGTAGCTTGGACTTCTTCTTTCAGTACCATTGGTTCTTGATCATATGCTACCTCCTAATATGGTTGAACATTGCCCAATTCTTTTTGGTAGAGTGATTGTGGGTATTTCCCTCCCCATTTTCCCTTGATGCTTCCTGAATCGTTCAATAGCTTGTCCATAGAAACCTTCAATATTCCAACTCAAGGCTTGAGTTTTGTCACTTCTTTCAGCTTGAGGAATACTGAGCATGTTCTTCCCTTTGGTTTTCTAACTCCAGGTTTTTGCATATTTCATTATAATACTTCATTTTATCTTCCCAAGCTATCCTTTGAAATCTGTTCAGCAATTTTTGTCATCATTTCTTCCTTTCACTTTGGTAACTCTACAATCTAGAGCAAACTTCAGAGTCTCTTCTGATATCCATCTCAATTGTTTTCTTCCTTTCTTGTCCTTTGTTCATGTGTAATGTCCTTGATTATCCCACAACCTACCTGGTCTTTGGTCATTAGTTTCCAGTGCATCAAATCTATTCTACCCAGGGTCATACTTTGACCCTCGTTGACTTTTAATTAATTTTCTTTCATTTCAACTTGATACATGCAAGATGAACACTGCAGGTTGGAAGACACTCAAAATATGACAGGGGAAGAGCTACCTCTTCACTATGCCTTAAAGATGTGAATGAAGTAAATATTTCGAGACCTTCATTTGCTTATGTGGCATAGCTCAGAATGAGAATATTTACAAACATGCATTAATAATTGGAATATAGAAAGTACAAAGTACTAACCTAGGAAAGTTAGAATTTGTCAGAAATGAAAAGTAACACAAAAATCAATGTCCTAGACATTAAACCCACTGCCATCAAATCAATTATGACTCGTAGTCACCTTATAAGACAGAGCAGAATTGCTTCATAGGGTTTCTGAGACTGGAAATCTTTATAGAAGCAAACAGCCTCCTCCTGCCCTGTGAAGTGACTGGTGGGTTTGAACCAACCTTGAGGCTAGCAACCCAACTTCTAACCTACAGTATCATCAGTGCTCCTGGTATTTGGCCATTTTGAATCAGACAATCATATGTTCTACTATTTAGGTTAGCGGTAGAACAGAAAATGTTTTCCCCACTCAGGGATTTTCATTCATAGATGTAAAAAAAACAAAAGCACCACCATCAAGTCAGTTTCAACTCATGCCTTATAGGACAGAGTCGATCTGCTCCATGAGATTTCTGAGACTGTAAATCTTTACAGGACAGCCTCATCTTTCTCCTACCTAGTGGCTGGTGGGCTTGAGCCACCAGGGCTCCTTCTTTCATGAATGTTGCTGTCTAACTGCCATCGTTGAGTCAGCTGTGACTCATAGCGACCTTGTATTAGGGTTTCCAAGGAGTGATTGGGCTTTAACTGCTAATCTTGTATGTAGTTAGCAGTCCAGTGCTTATCCTACAGCGCCACACCAAGACTCCTCATTCATGAATAGTTGGGGATATTTTAAATTTCAAAGACTTCTTTAGTGAAGGATCATTATTTCTTTAGCAATACAATTCCCTAAATACCTAACTAAGGCTTGTGGTTGCCCTATGAGCAATAGGAACAACTTGCTTCTAGTCAATCCTACGTACTACAGTTCTTTCCTAGACTTATGTTTCAAGCCCCATTTATTTTTCTCTCAACTTCCTTACCTCCCTACCTCTTCCTCTCAAGTTAATCATGACAATCTTGTGGCTAAGAGATGGAGTGGAACTGTTACAGCCTTAATCTAATCTTCACTGAAGCCTGAAGTCCTTTTCACTCTTATTTCCTTCTGTTTCAGGTCCAAAGCAGTTGGCTCTTCCAACCCTGAAAAGCACCCCTCTGTATTCCTTTCTGCTTCAAACTGCCCTTACTCTTCCGAGCCTCTCTCTTTCTTGTAATGCCCTTCCAAATGAAGTCAATCATGGTCAAGTATACTAACCCACTAATTTTTCTCAACCAGTTCTCTAAGCTACAGGTTCAGTCCCTGGGTGCTCTACCTTCTAAGTTATCAAAAGCAGAGCTCTCCCAAATATGTGCCACTTCCTAGCACAGATGGCCATACTTCAGGCTCCACACTGTCTGTCAACAGCAACCTAATGCCACATAGTTTAGGTTCTCATCCTGGTGTGGCACTGTGGGCTAATGTGCTTGACTACAAAGTCAGTTTGATTTCAAGGTCAGCCACTCAAGCTCACCAGCTGCTCCTTGAAAACGCTATACAGGGTTCCTATGAGTCAGAACCAACTCAACAGCACTTAACAACAACATGGTAACACTGAAGCCCTGGTGTGGTGCTGTAGGATAAGTGCTGATTGCTAATCACAAGGTTAGTGGCTCAAACCACCAGCTGCTCCTCATAAACCCTACACAGGGTTGTTATGAGTCAGAACTGGCTTCATGGTGCTTCACAACACAACATGGGAACCCTGAGCAGTCCTACTGACACAAATGGCTTACGCTTGACTACTAAAGGTTGGTAGTTTGAATCCATCCAGTATCACTTCAGAAGAAAATCTTGGCAGTCTTCTCCAGTAAAGATTACAACCAAGAACAATGCTATGGAGCAGTTCTACTCGGTAACACCTGTATTTGCCATGGGTCAGAATCAGCATGACAGCAAGAGTCATTGTTGTTTCTTTTTGCTTATAGTAACACTGGACTTCAAACGGTCCATTTCTGTATTAGCAAGGGGAGACTAGCTGTTGCAGCAATCAGCCCCCAAATCTCAACAACTCATCATTGGTGGCAGTGGTTATGTGCTATCCAGTCAGTTCTAACTCACAATGATCCTGTATAGGATTTCAGAGGCTATAAATCTTTATAGGAACACAGACCCTTCTCCCCCAGAATGGCTAATGGATTAGAACTGCTGAACTTGCAGTTAGCAGACCAATTTGTAGCCCACTACTGGTAAAGGAGCTCTGGTAGCGTAGTGGTTACGAATCGGGCTGCAAACCTCAAGGTCAGCGGTTCGAAACTACCAGCCGCTCCACGGGAGAAAGATGAGGCTTTCTACTCCCGTAAGGATTTACACCCTCGGAAAACCTGTACAGGGTCGCTATGGGTCGGAACCGACTTGACGGCACTTAACAACAACAACTAACGTAGTGGTTACAAATTGGGCTGCGAAACTTAAGGTCAGCAGTTTGAAACTACCAGCTATTTCACGGGAGAAAGATGAGGCTTTCTGCTTCCGTAAAGATTTGCAGCCTCGGAAACCCTGTGCAGGGTCACTATGAGTCAGAACTGACTCCACGGTACTTAACAACAACAACAATGCTACCAGGGCTCCTTAGCTCATTACTACAAAGGCCTGTTCCTCATTCGTTCATTCATTCTTCATTTAGTTTGAGACTAACAAGTTGTTTTTTGGTGGGTTTGTTTGTCAAAAAACCCAGAGGAGTCACAGCTCAGTTAGCGAGAGATGTAAGGGTTCTCAAAAAGGCTGCATGTTAGTATTTAATCAATAACCATTTTGAGAAGTCTATGCACCAAATTGTGTTGTATTAAAATGTAGACATGTCACAAAAGACCTAAGCCCAAGGAATCTCTAGATTATTGTCTGTGGTTCCTGTTTGAAGTAACGTCATTATAAAGTGTTCTGCTGTATTTCCCACTCTTGTCACAGGTCAATGGGGGGCTGGCCGAGGGGCTCCACTCCCACAGTCACTCAGGGGCCTATGGTTCTTCCGTCTAGTGCTCTAGCATCTTCAATATGTGACGCTCTTGACCCTTCTGGCATCCAAAATGAGAAAAGAGAGCATGTGAAGGCCGAGAGATGTTTCCTGGGTCAGGTTCAAAAGTGGCATGTGTCACGCTGCCCACATCACACTGGTTGATGCTCAGTCACTAACTGCCCTATGCATGTGGCCAGGGAAAATGGGAAAAACCACATTGCAGATTCTGCTCCTTTTTGCAGATTGCAGTCCATGATCCTTCAGTCTGGAAGTCTCCATTTGGCCTAGAACGATATGCATCCTCCAAGGGCCCTAATCTACGACATCTTTGTGACACTTTCTTCCACAAACAGAAATGGAAAGCCCATGCTCTGGACCTTGTGGCATACAGCCCTCTCCCCTACCTACCTCACTAAGCTCATGCCACTGCTTCCCAGAGTTTCTAGAGGGCAGGAACCACAGCAGACTCATCTCCATGTGCCCCACAAGACCCTGCGCAGGCCCGAGCACAGAAAAGGCCCTCAGTAGGGTCCATTAGAGACATCAATGTGACAGGAACTTGGCTCACTGAAGCAGGTGAGTTTCTACTGGCTTTCCTTTTTGCCAATCTGGCAAGTCTATGAGACCCTCTGTTCTCCACCTGGCACTCCCTTGGCCACATTGTCACTCCAATTTTGACTGTGGCAATTAGCTTGGCCTTGGTTAAAACTCTAACATGCCTGCCCTCTTACATCTCTGCTGCTAGACTTTCTTGAAGCCACCACATGGAACAAGGAAGACCCTGGAGCAATTCTGACACATGAGCAAGCCTGCAATTGCAGCAACTAAGACTTCACAAGGACCTTAACCAGTGAGCAACAGGACAGTAGATAAACATGTTCTCCTTCCATCCCTTAGGGCCATATGACACACTCCTCAGAGGTCCCCAAACAGCTTGAACTCCACTTGCTTACTGCAGTAAAGGACTCAACAGTGACTCCTGACATTGGAGTTCCCACTTCCTTGCCACACACACCTCAGTCTTCCACAGCAGGTTCCTGGGATTGTGTCTCCAAAATAAACCACTTGGTCTTAAACCTTTTCCTCAGGCTCTAAAACTTGGTCTTAAACAAAGGCTATGATCTGGAAGTCCCTTTGAAGGAAACAATTGCCACAGAGTAGATTCAGACTCCCAGTGATCTCAAGTATGTCAGAGTAGAATTGTGTTCTATAACATTTGCAACGGCTATGATTTTTCGGAAGGAAATTGCCAAGCCTTCCTTCCAACGTACCTCTGGGTGGATTCCAACTGTTAAATTTTTCACAAATGGCCCAGTTAAGGCTGCAGAGAACTGACCTGTATAAGGAGGCCCCCACATTTGAGTCATCACCACTACTAGAAGAACTGGCTACCTCCCCAGGGACTCTGGACCCAGTCCAAAACAGCTGACATCTGCCTCATTGGCTCTCTGGTTTGGGAATTGTGGCATATGTCCATCACATGAAACAGGAAGATTAGATCCTCAGCCTGGCATTCAAGGCTCCTGGAACCCAGGTTCTCTTCCATCCACCCTCTTACGTCTTTATTCACTCTTTGGTCTTCCCACTGACCCCACCATGATCATTTGTCCCCATCTCTTGGAGTGCCCTCACCATACCTCCTTAGCTCACTAGACCCTGCCCTCTCTCCACTTTCAGGAACCCCATCCCCGTTGGAGTTCTTCCCTTAATCATAGAAGAGGAGCATCAGCCTTCTCTCATAAAGAATATGAAATAATACATACAAATCGCCTGCTGTTGCTGTTGTTGTTGTTGTTAGTTGTCATCAAGTCATTTCTGAATCACTGCGACCCGTACGTTAGAGCAGAACTGTTCCATAGTATTTTCTGCAGTGTGCTCTTTTTTTTTTCTTAAATGTTTTATTGTGAATTATGTGATAGTTTGTTTACATGGAAGAACATTGATTTTACATTCATTCTATCATATATCGTCTCATTGCCATGATTACAATCCCCTCCATGCAATCCTTCCCCGTACCCCCCAGGTATTCAGCACACAGTCCCTCTCCCTCTCTGGGTCTAGAGTCTCCAGCTGCTCCATCGCTCCACGTCATCATCTCTGGCTCCATTTCAGGCATCACTGCTTCTCTGGGTAGGGTCCCGCTCTCGGCTCTTCTCCCTTGATGGTCCTAGGGACCTCCGCTCCTAGACTGAAAAGTTAATCACTCCCCTCCTTGCTATAAAACATCTACCTTTATATTTCCAACCCTCACAATCAGTCCTGATAAAAATTATTCATATTGTATCACAAGAGAGCCGTCTGCATTTCATTGCATCAGCCCCGCCTAGTTAGATTGAATACTACTCATTGGAGATTCTATCTTCCTCCAGGTCCTCTGGATCTAGGTTCCCTCTTGAAAGCTTGTAAGCCAGTCAGTCACTTCTTGCCTTTGTAGGCCCCCACCTCCCATTTTGGGTAGCCAATGTCCAATGTGCCCATCCCTGTCTACTCTGTGTGTGGAGGGGGTGGGAATGATTCTTGCTGTAAGGACTTGTTCCCTCTATTGAGCTACTGCTTCCATAGGTGTGCAGTGTGCTCTTAATAGAAACTGATTGCCAGGACTTTCTTTCACGGTACCATTGGGTGGGTTCAAACCACTGACCTTCAGGTTAGCAGCAGAGCACAAACTGTGTGTGTCCCCCAGGAACCTTACAAAGCACCTGATATTGTTGTTCAGTGCCATTGAGCTGGTTCTGAATCATAGCGACCCTGTAGAGGGTTTCTGAAGAACAGCTATAGTTGGTGGGTTTGAACCGCCGACCTTAAAATTAGCAGTCCAGCGCTTATCCTACAATGCGACATTAGGACCTGATGGATGTCAATAAAGGTTCATCTCAACAGCTTCAATTCGAGAACATTCTCAGCGACTCTGACTGATCTGTTTTCCCTGGGCTCTTCCTGAATTTGACACAGACCTGCCTGCTGCCCTCTCCCAGGAGAGTGTGCAGAGACCTGGGTCAGCTGTGAGTCCCCTGAGGCTCCTCTTCTCCAGGTTCAGAGCCTCAGCTCATTCCCCCCTCCCCCATCAACACCCAGCACAATTTTGAGATCCTTTTGTACTGTCACATCAGGCCTTGAAGACAACACACTCCCTATGTCAGCTGGCCCATTTGGGGAGGATCCAGAAAAATGACAGGATATGCAAATTGAATGCAAATCAGCAGCTTCAGAGCAGAAAGTGTTCCCTTTGGCATCCTTTGAGGGACTGCTTTGGAGAGGAGATAATGCCTGTAAGTGGTACGGTGACTGTTGGCATGGAAACAGGGCTTCTGCAGAGCTTGAGGAGACTTCAAACCAGACCCAGGAACCAACTATTTTAAACAGCCTCTCCCTGCAATCTGTTCACACTCAGAATTTACACTTCAGCTGGAGAGTTATCATGATCACTGGAGATAAGCTTCAGCCTTTGAATTCTGAATGGGAATTCAAAGATGTGTGCCCAAATAGTTTTCTGCTCCCCAAAATAGAGCATGAGCTTTAGAGTCACGCAGGCCTGAGTTTAAATGTTGGCTCCCAGTGTCTGACTTTGTGTGATTCTTTATTTTTTTAATCTGTGAACTGACTGAATCTTGAGAAAGTTATAAAAATCCAGAGTTTGCAGAGCCCCGCACTGAGGGGTCCAGATTGTCCTGCCCACCCTGGATGAAGTCTACTGAGGTGAGGACTTGACCTGAGGTGTTTGCTTCCTGGGTTCAGATGAGGCCCAGCACCTAGTAATTGCTCCGCAAACGTTTTGTGGTCCTTGTTTCCTCTGCACCAGGAGGAAGGAAGAAACTTCCATCAGGATGATCTGTATATCTTGTAGGCTATTTTTATTTGTGCTCTGAGTAAAATAAAACAAGTTAAAGCAGAGCATGACATCTGAGGAGGATTCCACCTTAAGGGGGAAAAAAAAAATCAACCTTTGCAATAACAAATAGTTGAAGCTAGGGCATTACTTGGTGAAATTGTTACCCCTTGAGACAAGTCTAAACTCTTCAGCATTATGAAAACTCCAGGGATTGCTTTGCCACTGAAAATTTATGGCCCCCAAATCATTTCTAGGAGACAGCACACATTCCCAACCAGAGGGTTTCCTTCTTGTACAAGCAGCTCCTCACTTCATGCTGAGGCAAACACAACTGTCAGGCCAGCTGCCTTCTGGGTACAGGTTGTGCCTAATGTCAGCACCAAACAATAACTTGAGAGGATCCCCTGTCCCCAGAATCTCTAGTCCCACCCCTCCCCCAGTCACAATTAGCCAAAGAATTAAGACTTTCAATTCAAGCTGAAGTGTCTCCACACCTTTTCTCTGCAGAAACACTGCAACTCTCTTCCTTAAAGATAAACTAGAACATGTCTAAGCTGGAAGGAAACTTCTAGATTAAGTGGTTCATCCTTGAGTTTTATGGATGAGGAAACCGAGGCTCAGGAAGTGAGGAGTACAGGAAATCCTCCAAGGCTGCACAGGGGTGGAGCTGGGATTTCAACGCTAATCTGAATCCACAGTCCTAGCTCATTGTATCCACCAGGTCTTCAGGAAGATGTGGAAGTCCAGGGTGGGCCAGGATGAACAGGCAGGGATTAAAGTTTAAAGACTCAACCTTGTCTAGGACTACTGTCTTTACGGACTCCAAGATAAGATGTTTGGGAAGAACATTTTTATCAGACCCACAAAAGGAAAGCATCAGAGTAAGTGAATTCTTTTGAGGGACTTTAGAGAGAGACAGGTATTCCCTGGACCCCCATCACTATGGTTTGGTCTGAGTACCTCAGGCCGCTTCCTCAGCTCTCTGCCAGTGAGCAGCCCCCAAACCACACACATACAAACACTGTGCCCTCCCAGATTAATGGCAGTTTACTAGGTTACAGGTTCTTTCCCCGTCTCTCTTTGCTGGGGTCATTCCAAACCCACCCACATACCCCATCCCCTCCTGTCCCTCAGCTCCAGTCCCTCATGTCCAAATCCTTCTCAACATCCTGGTCTCCCTGAGGCTCTCACTCAACAAGGCCTCTCTTTTTGTCCCTAAATTTCCTGAAACTCACAGAGCAGTTACAAGCCAGGTGGTTCCCACATTAAGCACCTTACATTTCCACACATTAAGCCCTGTTGTGAGAATGTAAGGGAAAAGCTGATCAAAGAAAGGGGCACAAGAAAATATGTCATTTTATCAAGGTCACACAGCCAGAAGGTGCCAGAACCAGGACTCAACCGCAGGCCACAGCAGGTCCCTAGCCCATGGCTTCTGACATATATTGTTTCCTGAGCCCATCTAGTCTCCCATGTGCACTGTGAGGGCAGGACTATGCTCACTTCTGCCTACCTTCCACACCAGGACCAGCTGTAGCTGGTCATAAGGAACCAAAGGCCAAGAATGCCTGCGCAGAGCCCTCTCCAGCCATCATGTTTTCAGAACTGGTAAGAAACAGGGCAGGGACGCTCAAGTAGGTCTGTCCAAGTTAATTAGGGGTGCACCTCAGTGTCCTGGCAGGGCGCCATAGGATAAACACTGAACTACTAACCACAAGGTTGGCAGTTCAAACTTACCAACTGCTTCTTGGAAATTGTCTTCAGGGTCTCTATGATTTGGAACCAACTCAATGGCACTTAACAGCAATTGTTCAGGCACCTCAAGGAGCCCTGATAACGTAGTAGATTACGGGCTGGACAGCTAACCATAAGGTCAACATTTTAAATCTATCAGTAGCTCCGTGGGAGAAAGATGAGGCTTTCTGCTCCTATAAAGGTTGACAGCCTTGGGAACCCTGTACAAGGTCGCTGTGGGTTAGAACCGACTCTACAGCACATAACCATCATCACCATCACTCAGGCACCTCAGGGGCCAGGTAGAGCAATCAATGATGGTGCTGGCTGGAAGAAGGCATGGGGTCAAGCTGACCATTTGCAGCTGTTAGCACTGATATCATCAATGTTTCAAGAGACAGTTGTTGTTATGTGCCATGGAATCAGCTCTGACTCATAGTGACCCTGCACAGGGTTTCCAAGGCTGTAAATCTTTACAGGAGCAGAAAGCCTTGTCTTTCTCCCGCAAAACAGCTGGTAGTTTCAAACTGCTGCCCCCTGAGGTTAGCAGCCCGATTCATAACCACTACACTACCAGAGCTCCTTCAAGAGACAGTAGAAAGTTATTATTAGAAATCTTTCCTTCTTGTACACTGATGCCTACTCTGAATGTTGTAAGCAACACAGTTCACACCAAAGAAAAAAAACTCATTTGTGGGTCTAACCCAGGCTACAAAGTCAAGGGCTTGGGATCCTTTGCAAGCAAAAGTTTCAGAGCTCTAGCATACAAGCCCTTTTTACAGATAAGCTAACTGGGGCCGGAGATGGGGCTCAGTGGCAGAGTCCAGACCAACAAGTCTTCAACCAAAGAGACAAAAAATCTGGAAGCAAATGCTGCCTCACTCCCAATCCTTGGTATACAGACCAAGGAGAAGTTTTGGGAAACACCAGGGACCAGGGCCAGAGGCTTCCCTATATGGCTACAGGCAAACCTACAGTTGCTGGGCTTTGATTTACATGCCTGCACTATGACGAATGGAGTCCTGGTGTGGTGCTGTGGGTTAATGCACCAGACTGCAATGCCATTTGAACTGCAAGGTCGCCGATTCAAGCTCACCAGCTGTTCCTTGGAAACCTTATACAGGGTCGCTATGGGTCGGAATCAACTCAACGGCACTTAACAACAACAAGAGTATGAGGAACAAAAAAAATTATGCTTCCCCATGCTTCTGTCGTTGTGATGATTAAGAAGTGAGCTAATAGAAGAGTTCCTTAAGAATCTGCCACCACCACCATCAATTCTCATTCAGCCAACTCCGACTCATATCTCAGATCTTCACTGGCTAATTCTTTGGAAGTAGATTGCCTCTGGGTAGACTCGAAACTCCAACATTTCACTTAACCACCCAGAGACTAAAAACTATCTGCAGAGTGACCAGGCTCCCCCTCTGAACTTCTGAACTGAGAGGTTGGAGGAAACTAAGGTGTGGCAAAGTGGGAAAGAGCTCCCTAGTGCCTTTGGTACATACAGCCTGAGTAGCCTTCACCCACCGTCCTATCCACCCTGTACCCATTCTCAGGGGGAGAGATTCAGATGGGGAGAGGGGAAATGGGTGGTGGCCTCCCTCCTCCTTCTAGCAATGAGAGCATTTTTCTGGTTTGGTGACATCTCTGGGCACCTGGACTGGTGGACCCAGGATCAAGGGCCTCTCAGGTCCTGCCAAGATGTGGACAGAGGCGGGGAGCTGGGAAGCGGCCTCCAGGCCTAGCAGGCTGTCACCGAGGCAGCAGCTTCACTAGTTGCTCCCTTTGAAGTTCAAAGAATGGGCCTCACCCCTCAGAAGCAGGCAGTAAATCAGGCAGGAGAAAGGAAACTTGCTGACCCCAGCTGAGTTATGGAGGCCAGGGAGAGACAGCCTTCACCTTCTTAAACTGCCAACCCCACCCTTACCTGCTCCCTCCTGCCCCTGGAGACCCCATCACCTAAGAGCCTTTTGCCTTGTCCAGCTCCCTCATCCCTCATTCTCCCACGACCTCTGAGATGGAGAATCCTTCCACTAACCCCATCTTCCTCTATGGCAGGCTGAAGGTCCCTCTACAACTTCCCCCAAAAGTGGCTTGGTCAGGCTTCCACACCTCCTGTGACAGCGAACTCACTTCTGTACCTAGTAAGCTTGTTGTTATTATTTGGTACTAGTGAATCAATTCCAATTCATAGCGACCCAGCAAAGGGTTTCCAAGACTGTGAATCTTTACAGGAAGTCTAATACTTCTGCCAGCAGAGCAGCTGGTGGGTTTGAACTGCTTTGGTTAGCAGTCCAGTGCTTATCCCACAGTGTTGACAGTGTTCTGCTTAGCCAGTTTAGGCCCTGACAAAATTCTCCCTTACCTGAATTTTGGACTGGCTTCCCAGTGACTCTCCTCCCCTCACTCCTGTGAGTTGGCCTGCAGAGATGAGGAACAGCAATCAAGAACTCCTTGGATGGCTCCCAGATACCTGGAGAGGTAGTGAGTACCCATCAATATGGGGTCTAACTCAGGGACAGGGACATGGCCCCAGAGGACTAGAAAAGTGTGAAACATCCAGCTAATATGAAGTGAGGGGAGATGCAGAAGAACACCTACACTTGCAGACAGTACCCATCTGACCTGGCATCAATGGCTGGATGGTCAGAACATGACTAGAGGAAGAAAGAAAAGGAAAAAAAAAAAAAAAAAGAAAAGGAATAACCCACTACAAGTGGATGAACTTGGCCTATGCTTGTGGGTGCAGTATGACAAAGGAGCACACAAAACTCTACTGTGAGGATCATTCCCACCCCCATGGTACACAGGGTTGACAGGGATAGGGAACTTAGACACTGGCTACCCAAAATGGGGGGACTACAAAGGCAAGAAGTGACTGGCTTACAAGCTTTCAAGAGGGAGACTAGTTTCAGAGGGCGTAGGGGAAGGTAGAATCTCCACTGAATTGTTTCCAACCTGTCTGGATGGGGTTGATAAAAGGTGAGGAGGAAGGATGCCTGTGATTCATTAGGGAATGATTGCTATCAGGTCTGACAGTGAGTGTTGGAAAAGTAAATGTAAATGTTTGGTAACAAAGGGAAGGGAGTGGCTGATTTTGCCACTCCACTTCTCCAGGAGTGGAGAACCCTGGAACCATCAAGGGAGAAAACCAAAGTGCAAGATCCTGTCCTCGGAGGCAGTGACACTAGGGATGGAGGCAGAGACAATGACTTGACAGAAGGAGCGGCTGGGGACTCTGGATTCAGGGAAGGAGAGAGGTTGTGTGTTGGCAGCCAGGGGGCAGACATGTGGGTGTACCCTTTGGTTGTTTGATGATGCATGCAGGAGATTGTGATCATTGCAGTGAAACAACATAGGATAGGATGAATATAAAAATAATGTTCATCCATGTAAACTAACACATAATTCACAATTTAAAAAAAAAATAATAATGGGCCTAAGGTATAAACAAGGTATAAACGTGGGGAAGAGGATACATGTGGATGGATAACTGGCACTTGAACTGCAGTCCTGTGGGTGGAATTTGATGCATTAGATACTAATGACTGAAGAGTAGAAGAGTTGTGGCATAACATCAAGAACATCATATAGGATGAAAGCAAATGATCAGTAAAAAGATAGGAAAGACCAAAATAAATGTCAGAAGAGACTCTGAAACTTGCTCTTTAGTGTAGAGAAACTAAAGAAAAATGAAGAAATGAGGAAGTAAAAGAGATGGACAAAAAAATGTCAAAGGGCGGCTCGAGAAAACAAAGCCAAGCATTATAATGAAATGTGCACAAAGACCTAGCATTAGAAAACCAAAAGTGATGAATACACTCAGCAATTCTCATCAAGCTGAAAAAAACTGAAGAAAAAATTCAAGCTTCGACTTGCAATATTGAAATATTCTATGGGTAAAATACTGAATGATGCAGAAAGCATCAAAAGAAGACGGAAGGAGAACAAACAAGATGGTGGATCAGGTAGAAGTTCAACGAGGTGCTCCATCAGCAACAACACAGAATACTGGACCAAGCAGGCTCAGGGGATGGTACCAGAACTCTGAACCACATATAAAGGATATTTAGAAGGTTGGAAGGCTTACAGCTAGGTTAATTTGTAGAAGCAGCAAAAACCCATTGCTTTCTAATTCAAGATGCTCAACTGCTCCCGGAGCTGCCAACTTGGTAGAGACCAAGTGGGGGAAGGATCAGAACAGCCACAGGCGCCTGACAGAACTGCAGAGATAAAGGTGTGGACACACTTTTTTTTTTATCTGTTCATTGGTCTCTCGCTGTCTGCACACTTCCATTCTGGTGACTACAGAGGGTGTCTGACCGAGTGGACACCCCCACCCCCACCCCCGGAGGGTTTTACTATGCATGTACACAGATCTCCTCAAAATTTAAAGTGACAGTTTCCACTTAAAACCAAATGGTAGTGCAAAACATCCACAGCCAGCCCTGAACTGTTCATCACTAGGAAAACAGCCTGAATGGGGATTGTGGAGTAAGACAGGCAGACTAAAAAGGAAATAGGCTGAAAATTAAATCCTGAGTTACGTCACAATGACCAACAGTGGCATCTTGAAATTTCTCAGGAAGAAAAGTGAAAAGAGAAGCCTATCTCCTGATCACATCTACCTGGAGG
>NW_006408660.1:4908810-4910266 GCF_000296735.1 Chrysochloris asiatica
ACAAGAAGGCTCCTGACTCGGATGCCGAGGGTTATGTGGAGGGTCTGGATGATGATGAGGATGATGATGATGAGGAAGAATATGATGAAGATGCTCAGATAGTAGAGGAGGATGAGGAGGAAGAAGGTGAAGAGGAGGATGTGAGTGGAGAGGAGGAGGAGGATGAAGAAGGTTACAATGACGGAGAAATAGATGACGAGGAAGATGAAGAAGATCTTGGTGAAGAAGAAAAGAGTCAGAAGCAAAAACGAGAACCCGAAGATGAGGGCGAAGATGATGACTAAGCGGAATCACCTATTTTGAAAAATTCCTATTGTGATATGACTGTTTTTACCCGTGCCCCCTCCCCCAAATCCTGACTCCCAAAACTTATTTTTTTCTGATTGTAACGTTGCTGTGGGAACGAGAAAAGAAAAGTGTACTGGGGGTTGCGGAGGGAGGGAGGGCAGGAGAGGGTGGAATAAAATACTATTTTTACTGCCACTCTTTATTCCCACCCCCACCCCCACTCCCGCTACTTTTTCTTTGTGTCTGGTTCTGCCCCTGTAAATACAATAGCTGAGAACAAGCTGAGTGAGCATTTGTTCCTTACTCAAAGAGGATGGTTTGGAAGGTCTTTTAATAAGTCCTGGTATTTCTCAAATCTCTTGCTGGTCAGAAGCCTGAATCTGGCCTCAGTGGGTTACTAATCAGAGCCCATGAGAAGGTTGAACACCAACCGAATCTAAGTCTTGTTCTGCTTCATGCAACTTCCACATTTCTTGGGCCTGCTAGAGGCACTGGACACCTGGGTTTGTAAATAGCAACCAAAAGGCGTATTTTGGCACTGGTTTGGGGATATTCCCTGTTTCCCCTCCTTCTCCCCCTTCTCAGATGGTGATGGGCTTTGTTCTATAAAGACTGATGTTTCAGCCAGAGAGCTGACAACAGTAGGCTTATTGGTTAAATTAAAGTACAGTGAATTTGATCGTTACAATTAGAGAAGATGCAAACTCTCAAACTTCAACCTCTTTATAGAAGGAAACACACACACATACACACACACAACAAACGAAAGTCTCCAATCTTGGTCTGTAACATATAAAAACACTATGTTTTACAAAATGACAAAGAGAATTCTTCCACATGTACTTCTGTGCTTACAACACTTTGACAGACCTAAGTGTGGGAGTCTTTGCTGCGTGTTGGCTGGGTTTGTTTTTACTCATACACCCGAGCATGGAAAAACTAATGCAAAATTGTATTTTCTTACCTAGTGAAAATCTGAAATGACTGCAAATTCCTAGTGAGTGTACAGGCTGGCTTTCATGTCCCTCCGCTGTATTGCTTTAGAAGTGACGTGTGACTTACTAGCCTGCGTTTCATCTGTATAAAGATCATCTGCACCAGTTCTCCACCCCTCAGAAAAGCCAAACTTTGAGTTTTATGTCTGTTTGTCATTGATAAATTTCAATAA
>NW_006408660.1:4911762-4960675 GCF_000296735.1 Chrysochloris asiatica
TTTTTTTAATAAAGGCAACAAGGGTAAATTGCTACAATTTGATGAACCTGACCTATACACATGGCGGTAGTAACTCTAAATACCAACAGAGAGGGAAGAAGTCTTCAAGTATCAATGCTATCCCCTCTGTACACAGGGTAGATAGGAACAGGCAACTTAGACATTGGCTACCTAAAATGAGGGGGCGATAAAGGCACAAAGCGACTAGCTTACATTTTCAAAGGGAGTTTAGTTTAAGAGTATGGGGGTGTGGAGAAAGAGTCCCCAGTGAATAGTTTTCATCTTGTCTAGATGGGTCTGGTGAAAAGAGATGGAGATAAGATTCATATGATTCAATAGTAAATAGTTGTTATGACTAGTTGCGACTGTCACAATTGTAAAGGTAGAAGTTTTGTAACCAAACATAGGAATGGTTAATCTTACAGTCCAGAAACAGAGGATGCGGGACCTTATCCAAAAAAGCAGCAATGCCAGCAACAGAGGCAGATATGCGGTCATGCAGAGGGGGAACAGCTGAGGACTCTAGCTAGATTCATTGGAAGAGAGGAACTAAGAACTGGTGGCCAGGAGCAGACTTGCAGAATGTGCTCATTGCAGGTGTAAATTATTATATATGCCTGAGTGGTTTTTTTGTTTTGGTTTTTAAAAAAGCGAAAGCAAACAGAGAAAAATATTGTTAACTGATGGTACATGGAGGGGATTATAATCATTGTAATGAAAGAAGGTTTATGATTTGTTGAATGTAAAACTGATGATCTGCCCTGTAAACTTTCACTCAATCCACAATAAAAACCTTAAAAAAAAAAAAAAAAAAAAGCTGGAAGGAATATACAAAGTCACTGTACCAAAAAGAAATCATCAATGTTCAACCATTTCAAAAGGTAGCATATGATCAATCAAGAATGAATGTACTGAAGGAAGAAGTCCAACATATACTGAGGCATTGGCGAAAAATAAGACTCTAGTAATTGATGGAATACAAATTGATATGTTTCAACAAACTGACATGGCACTGGAGACCCTCACTCATCTATGTCAAGAAATTTGGAGGATAGCTACTTGACCAACAGATTGGAAAGATCCGTATTTGTGCCCATTCCAAAGAGAGGTGACTCAATGGGATGCTGACATCATCGAACAATATCACATGCAAGTAAAGTTTTGCTAAGATCATTCAAAAATGGCTGCAACAGTACATTGACAGGAAACTGCCAGAGGTTCAATCTGGATTCAAAAGAGGAAATGGAATGAGGGATATCATTGCTGTCATTGGCCGGATCTTGACCGAAAGCAGAGAATACCAGAAAGATGTTTACCTGTGCTTTATTTACTATGTAAAGACTTTCGACTGTGGGGGTCATGACAAGCTATGAATAAGATTGTGAAGACCAGGTTATCCAGGATTCTTAATTGTATGGATGAGAAACCTGTACATAAACCAAGAGGCAGTTGTTCAAACAGAACAAGGGGACACTAAACGGTTTAAAATCATGAAAGGTGTGCACCAGGGTTACATTTTTACACTATATTTATTCAGTCTGCATGCTGAGCAAATAATCCAAGAAGCTGAATTATATGAAGTAGAATGTGGAGTCAGGATTGAAGGAAGACTGATTAGCAACCTGTGATATGCAGATGACATAACATCGCTTCCTGGAAATGAAGAGAACTTAAAATACTTATTGATTAAGATCAAAGACCACAGCCTACAATATGGACTGCACCTCAACATAAAAAAAAAATCCTCACAACTGGAACAACCAATTGCATCATGATAAATGGAGAAAATATTGAAGGTGCTAAATACTTCATTGTGCTTGGATCCACTCATGGAAGCAGCAGTCAAGAACTCAAACAACATACTGCATTAGGCAAATCTGTTGCGAAAGACCTCTTTAAAATATTCAAGAGAAAAGATGTCAATTTGGAAACTAAGGTACACCTGACCCAAGCCATGGTATTTGCAATCATTTCTTATGGGTGTAAAAGTTAGACAATAATGAAGACCATAGAAGAATTCAGGCATTTGAGTCATGGTGTTTGAGAATATAAAAAGTACCATGCACTTCTAGAAGAATAAGCCAATCTGTGTTGGAAAAATGCTCTTTAGAAGCCAGGATTGTGAGACTTCATCTCTCATACTTCAGACTTGTTGTCAGGAGGGACCAGTTCCCGGAGAAGGACATTATGCTTGTGAAAGTGGAAGGTTGGTAAAAAAAGAGGAAGACCTCCCCCCCACCCCCCACGTAATGAGATGGATTGGCACAGTACCAAAAGCAATGGGCTCAAGCATAACAAGTGTCAGGATGGGCAGGACTGGCAGTGTTTCATTCTATTGTGCATAGGGTCACTAGGAGTTGGAACTGACTTGACAGTACATAACAACAACAGTACGAAAATGGGTGGTCTGCATCTCTCCAGCCCTTAGCTGGGTTTTGTCCCTAAACAGGAATGGCACTTGGCTTATCTCCTTGATGTGGATAAGAGAAGGTCCATCAGGAAAGAAGTGAAACTCTGGGCCTTTGTGGCCTTCACCAGTAAGGTCCTCAGGGTCTCTGAAGGTAGAAAGAAGGTACCTGACTCCTGACTTGCCAGAGCTCCTAGGTCTGGCACTTCACCCTCCAGTAGCAGTCATAGCTCAGACTTGAGGCCCAATTGTGTAAAGTGGACATGCCCTTGTACCTGTGCAAACTTCTACCTCCTCATCTCTAAAATGGAGGAATCACGCCTTCCTCCAAGGCTCTGTTTCACTCTGTGTTTAATGACTGCTCTTCTCCCTATGGGGATAGGCCAGGTTCAGAGAGGTGTGACCAGGCACAGATGGCCAATCTGGATGATGGTCAGGAAGAGGCCCTGCTTCACCTACAACTTTGCCTGGCTCAGCACCAAGTCAAGCCAGAAACTTGGGAATCATCCTGACTCTTTTTGGTCCCACATTCAGCCAAGCCATCTTGGTTTTCTTCCCCATCTCTCTTGAATCCATCCTCTACAGCAACTACTATAGAATCACACTGCCAGTATCCTCCCTGGTGGGGAGACGTGGGATCAGTCTGAGAGGGCTGCGCCATCCACAGCTCATTCCAGTGAAGACAAGAGGAAGTCACTGGGCATGAAGTTTCTGGAGGTCAGGAGAGAGGCCTGGGCTGCAGGAAGAATTCAGAGGGCAGATGAAGTTCTGGAAATAGTCCCTAAAGTGATCACTCAAGTCCTCCATGTCATTTTCATAGTGGTCACTATGATTGAGTAGTCACATCAGGGATTATTTCAGGGACTACTCTCAGCAGAGCATAAACCTTTTATAAGAAGAGGCCAAGAACTGCTTGTCACCACTGGTGATAAAGCATCATGCTAAGGTGCCACACACCGTATGTTCTCAGTACAGATAGCCCCATTACTGAAGGCATAGAATGCGTCAGCTCCAGGGTCTTTGGGGATCATTTAGGCCAGAGGCTCACAGGGGTCCACAGTTGGCACAAATAAGGGAAAGGGCTCAAGTGGGAACCTTGAGGAACTGGGGAACACATGCCCAGTCTACAGGTCCTGAGATCCATAGCCAACCCATTGCTGCCTGATGGGAATATTGGGTCAGGAGCCAGGTCTTCTCATTTTCAAGACAGGCCAGATATCCAGCTTGGCATTTGACATTTCCCAGTGTTAAAAATGTGCACAGTGGACTCCCAATAGAAGCCTCCTATCAGAGAGAGAGGCGGGGGGGGAGCTGTGTGCTGACGACCGGGTGGTTGGTTGATGATGCATAGAGGGGATTGTAATCATGGCAATGAAACGATATACGATACGATGAATGTAAAACTAATGTTCTCCCATGTACACTATCACATAATTCACAATAAAACATTTAACAAAAAAATCTCCAATCTAGTCTTGGGCTCTCTTTCTAGCAAAACCAAACTCCAGACTCCAGAAACGAAGTGACCCAGCTATGCACAGCCTCGGACTGAAGCCTTGGAGTCCAGGCCACTGAGGAACACGTGTGTAACCCAACCAATGAGGGCAGTGGATGCTGTTGGTGCCAAGCCCAGATATCCCTTACCAGGATGTGCACCCATTACCCAGCTGTTGTGTGAACTATTAGCTCCCAGTTCTCAACATATGAAAATACGTGGGATGTATATACACCTCCATCCACTTCCACCACCAGCCAATGATTGACTAATGCAAGTTATAAAACTCCAACTCCTTCTCCCAAGAAAGACAGCTCTGTGGTGCCACACACTCTCCTCATGGGAACTTGACCTCTGAAACCTTGTTTGATTTATTCCCTGCCCAACCCTGCTCATCTTTCTTCCTCCTTATAGGTGTCTCCTGAGAGCTCTACTTCAACAGACCAGATCCTCCATCCCCACCTCAGGCTCTGCTTCTGGGGAGTCCACCTAAAACAGTGAGGGCAAAGAGACACTCCGGTGCCACAGACTGCAGAGGCCAGAGCATATCTGAAGTCCAGACAAAGGAGACAGGTTTTGAAGAAAGAGAAGCTTCTGGGGGGGGGGGTCATTTTTATTCTCTAGTGTTGCAGAGAAGATTTACAACTCATGTTTTGGGGAGACATAGTTTAATACATAACAAATGGGGTCCCCAATGGAGCCACATCTTTCACTCTTCCTGGTAAGTGAAGGAGACACCTAGTCAAATGGCATTCACTGTCAACTTTGGGAAAAAAACGGGAGGGCAGTCATCATCACCATCTATCCTCAGATGTTCCATAGCCGCCAGTCAACTAAACTCCTTCTCCGGGCTAAGATGCCACAGTGAACACATAGGGGAGGTACAGCCATCTCAGCCTCTGCTACCCGCCTCCTCTATCTTCCTGCTTCCTGATTACCGTTCATCTGACCTTCCTTTTCAGCCTCTACATTCTGCCAGGTCCTGAATTGATACATTGTTGTTGTTAGCTGCCACTGAGTTGACCTCTAATTCATGGTGATCTCAGGCTCATAGTGCTTCATACAACTTTCATTGACTAATTTCGGGTGTTTTTTTTCATAAGTAGATCACAAAGACTTTCATGCTAATCCATCTTACTTTGTAAACTATATATTTGTTGTTGTTAAGTGCTGTCAAGTCGATTCCGACCCATAGCAACCCCTGTACAGGGTTTCCGAGGAGCAGCTGGTGAGCTTGAACCGTCAAACTTGCAGTTCAAATGGCTTTGTAATATGGCGCATTAGCCCACAGCTCCACACCAGGACTCCTTTATACACTGAACCTGAAACCTGTTCCGCATCATAACAGCACGCAAGCCTCCACTCACAGACAGGAGGCAGGTATGCATAAGGTAGGAATCTAACCCAGGTGAGAATTCTACCACTGAACCTCTACGCTGCCTCTCAGTTTGACCCATAGAGAACAGCTAAATGTTCTTGGAGCCTTAAGATACAAAGAGCTCTAAAAAAGTTCAAAAGTACGGAGTCAGACCAGAAATCCAGGAAGACATTTGGAGGAGACCTCACAGCTGTGCCTAGAGAATAGGACAGATGGAGAGGGAGTTGGATGTGGGTGAGTAGAGGTCTACTGCCGGCTTTCTTTCAGAACCTCTCCTTTTCCATTCTAGAAGACCTCTTGGCAGGAGCAGGTGCCAACCTCCCACCAAAAAAGTCTAAGATACCACCTTCTTTCTTAGGGCAGTGCCAGGAAAACATAGATCTAAGCTTGGCTGGTCAGGTGCTCCAGGGTCTTAAGAGACTATAGGTCTTAAGAGAACAACCCAAAGTCTGAAGAAAGTTAGAGGAAGGAGGAGCTGGGAGGCAAGAGGCAGATAGGTGACTACGTGGTCTCCAGAGGGCCCTCATATTGGCCCACAATGCCAGGCTGGGTGTTTGTCAAGCGCACTCATGTCTATCTTTTACCCTATACGTGTGTATCCATAAGCCGTAAACAATATTGTTTTGACTGTTATTACATCATACTTATATCAATTGCAAGTATCCTTTGTAACTTGCTAATATTTTTTTAGATTTATCTATGTTGATATTTTTAGCTCAAGCTCATTCACTTTTTACAAGTTCATTTGATTATCCCAAAATGTATATAACTCAGAATGCATTTATCTACATTCCTGTGGAATCATTGTGAAAAGTAGATTGCAAAAGCATTCTTTTCTCCTCCCCTTCCTGTCTCCATGCTTTTTGTAGCTCCTCCCATCAAAGATGGAGTCTGTCTCCACACCTCCTGAGTCTGGGCTGGCCATGTAACTTCTTTTGGTTAATAGACTGTAGCAGCAAAATAGCAGTGTCTCCATTTCTGAGTTAAAACCTCTAAAGACCCTGTGTACTTCCTCTCACTGTCTTGGAACCCTGCCTAGACTGTTGTTGTTGCTTAGTACCATTAAGTAGGTTCCAACTCATAGTGACCCTGTATAAGGTTTTCAAGGAGTAGCTGGTGGGTTTGAACTGCCTACCTTGTAGTTCACAGTCCAGTGCTGATCCTATAATGTCACACTAGACTACTCTGCTGGAAAAGAAGACATGTGGCCCAGCCACCTTCCTCACTCCTGCCAACAGCCAGAGTTTTCTCCAGACATGCAAGTGAAGCCATCCTCCACCAGAGAGCCCCCAGTGAACAAGGTCCACAGAACTGCTTAACTCAGTCATAGATATGAAGGCAATAATAAAAGTGCACTGAGTTTTTCTGTTACACAGCAATCACTAGCTAATAAAGACATGTTGGTGTCTTTACCATTTTAAACAGTATGGCAGAAATTAGTCTTACATGACCCTTGGTACACATGGGCATGAGCAAGTCTGAGAAAGTCTCTCAAAGATAGTGTCACTGTGAAGCAGAGTTTGTGCATCACCAATTTGCTTGAAAGTGGATAGACCACTTTCCAAATTCCCCATTGATTCTCTGAGCTCCCAGTACCCCTTAAATAAGTTCTCAGTAACTCAAGTCAGCCACAGTTGAGCCTGGCTTCAATGAGACCACCCAACTGATCAATATCTTTGTGAGCAATCATAAAAGGTGTTGTTTTTTTAAGTCCCTTGTTTCCATTGGTAACTAGATTGGGGCAACCCCCTTTATCAGAGCAATAGCAAACTGATAAAGGTGGCCACCCCAATCTAGTTACCAATGGAAAGATACTCAGCTCTTTGGACATAAGTCCTCTAATATCCAGAGAAGGGACACAAAATTCCAAATAGTTACAACCAGACAGGTTGGTTAGACCATTTTTATGTTAGAAAGTAGCTGTCACTGCTCTCTAAATAACACCTCTAAACTGGGTCTCAAAATAACTTGTCTGTGACCCTAGTTGTCCCATTGGATTATCATAAGAAGTAGGAGAGGCTCCCTTCCACCTTTGAGTCTCAATATTCTGGTCTGTAAAATAGGGCGCCAACTGCTAACTCACAAGTTGGTTGTGAGAATTAAGTGAATAAGTTCTGGCCCAGTTGTTCTACTTCAGTTCCTCTGCCCTGATGAGCTGAGAGAGCTTGGACGAGCCCCAGTCACCCTCTGTACCTCTTCTTCTCTAGTGTGAAAGTAATCAACCCTTCCACTCAAGAATTTGTGGAGTATAGACAGAATGGGTATGAGACCATCTGAAAGAGTGCCTTTGATGACAAGTAACAGAAAACTTAGTTTCAACTGTTATAAACTATAAGTGGAGTACCATGGCTCCATAGGATAAGCACTGCACTGCAAACCACAAAGTCGGTGGTTCGAGCCCACCAGCCACTCTGAGGGAGGAAGATGAGGCTTTCTGCTTCAATGAAGATTTATAGTCTTGGAACCCCTAAACAGGGTCACTCTGAGTTGGAACTGACATGACAGCACTTACCAACAACAAAATTGTTATGTTTTAGTTAACATAATGGAAAATTCCAAAAGTATATGGCTTCAGGCAAGGTTTGATCGAGGCTCCTGCTTTGTTTCTCTGTAACCCTGTCCTCTTTCTCTATGGTCCTTAGAATGTTGGCCTTCAGTGTGGCTTATACCTCATACAGTGATTGGCTTAGGTGTTCATTATGGATTCATCAGTATGCATGACAGGTTCAAAGAGATGAGATTGTTCCTACTCACTTGGGCCAAGAAGTGCCCATGCTGGAACCGAGGTGGAGACAGCCACCTCTCATATCTCATAAACACTGCTTACTTGGAAAGGAAAAGAAATAGATGCTGAAGAGGTCATCAAAGGCCCCTGACAGGTGCTCAGTCCAATAAAAGACACACTGGGCAATGTGTCGCATCTTTTGTCACTGGCTCTCTGCATGTCCCTGTCTGGACCTCAGTCTCTCCTCAGGCAAGAGCTGCTTGTATGGACTAGACTTTTCTCATCCCTGATCCCAGAGCCCAGGCTCTGATGGAGTAGTTTGGGTTTTAGAGTAGAGTGGGAGGCTAGAAATGCTGCCCACGGCAGGTGAAGCAGAGTGGGCCCTTCAGAACAAATGGGAAGGCTTCTGTGCAGGATAAATGGTGAGGGCATTGTTTCTCATTCTTTTCAGGGTGAGTGATTTCTCCAAGGGCTGCCTGGATGAGTGAATGATTCGCTGGCCCTGCCAAGTCATTTCCAAGGTAGTAATTACGATCCTAGCTCCAGACTCTCAAATGGGGCCTCTCAGCAAGAGCCAGGAGGAAGCAAACTCCAGTTCACACCTCATTTTGGGCTATCGGTCTGCTGCCCATCCTCCTCTGCCTGCACCCTGGGGTCTATCCTCCAGACTGCAGCAGAAGAACTGGGAGTTTCTATCCTGGCTCCACCATAGATTCATTCAATATCGCAATCACAAGCCACATGGTGTTATTTAAATAAAAAAAATTTGGTCCTCTTTCATACCAGTCATACTTCAAGTGCTCAGTGGTCACATGACTAGCAACTATCATACCTATGCCCTTTCCATCAGTGCAGAAAGTTCTCTGAGCCAGCGCACCCCAACAGAAATTTACAGGAGGCAGTCTCTTCTCCCCTCTGGCCCTCAATGTCTGCTTTTCTCCTTCCCAGCTCAGAGACCCAGCTTCCCCTTCTGTAAAAGGGGGATGAGTACATGAAATACCGGCTGTGAAATGCAAACCCAGTGACACAATGGGCTAGAAGCATGATCTGAGGTTCAGGTTCAGACTCAGCCCATCCAGGCAAAGGGGGCGATATCACACAGATTTAGTTGGTGTGCACCCAAAAGTCCTATCTTCTTTCTGCTGACTAGAAGGATCTGCACAATTGTTCTAATGTGGTTCCTCAGCCCCTGAAGGGTACTTGGACCTTGGACAAGCACCTGTCATTCCCTGGACTTTGTGTGGAGCACAAATGCATAGTCAGAGAGAATGAATGACAACAGGCTCCAGGTACTGTCTGTGACCATTAAAGAGATGACCATGTGACATCAGGGGAGGGGAAGTGGGTTCGAGGCTTCTAGAGAGATGTTTCCTCTCTGATAAGCACATGAGGGGAAAGCCCCTTTATGTCCTGGTCTCTCACTTCTTGTTTTGACTTTGATGCATGATGCTTCAGCAGCCACTTTGAGACTATGAAGGGGAAAGCAGACATAGAGAGGAAACCAAGTGGCAGAATGGAAAGACCTGAGTCCCTGGTGTCTTTGTTAAGCCCCTGAGCTGGCATAGTCCCTCATCTCCAGACTTCATGTAATGTAAAAACGGATGCCCTTGAGGATAAGCCACAGATGGGTTTCTTGTAGGCAAAAAGCACAGAAGCGATTCTTACTCTAGGGTGATTCAGAGTGGGCCAAGTAGGCAAGATGCGAAAGTGCATTCCAAGCTGAAAGAACAATATGTACACCAATGCAGAGATGCTACGGCCCAGCATGAGGAAAAGTAGCATGTGTGAGAAGGCTGCAGTAGGCACCAAAGGCAGGCAAGGGCCAAGTGGTACAGTGTGATTTGAACCTGCCTCTGAATTAAGGATGGGGAACATTGGAGGGTCTGAAGAAAGGGTTTGGAGTTGTAGGGTGAACTATGAGGACAGGCTGGGGATATGACTGGGAGACCAGGAGGCGGTGGAGGAAGCCAGAGTGAAAAAGTGACAGGAGATGTGGAGAAGGTGAAAGACTTGAGAGGAGATGGAGGACAGATAGGCATTGGTGACTTCAGACTGTGGTGAGGAGGGAGGAAGGGACCCAGAATGCTGTGGGAAGAAAAGAACGGAAAGCTGGACCCTGGGAACATTGGCATCTGGAGATGGAGACTGCAAAGGAGCCGAGAGAAAGCCCCGGAGGTCAGTGTGGAGAAAATTTCCAAGAGGGAATGCTACTGAGAGAGTAGAAAGAAAGTCCAGGAGATCAGTGTGGATAAAATGTCCAATGGAATGCTGCTGGCACAGCCAAACATCTACCACCTTCCCCTCCTACCTGAGTTCCTACCACCAGCTCCCCTTCACTGGTTCATCCCAGCAGCTTCCAACTGCTTCCTCCTGCACCATGTTCATTCTTCCTACCTCACAGGGGGTTTCGATAACACCTACATCAGGCCACATCCTTGCTCTGCTAGGCATCCTCCATGGCTCCCACCTCCCTCAGAATAAGAGCCTAAGTCCTTACAACCACCCACAACATCCTAAAGATCCAGCCCCTGAATCCCATATCTCTACTTTCTTCTCCACCCCTTTGTCCCTGCTGTGTTTCCACCACACCAGCCTCCTAACTGGAATAAGTCAAGTGCATTCCACCTCAGGGACATCGCATTGCTATGTCCACTGCCTGGAATACTTTTCTCAAGATCTTAGCAAGTCTCATTCCCTCACTGCCTCAGGACTCTGCTCAAATGTCACCTTCCCTGATTACCTTACCTTATCAATACAGTCCACCTCCCACATACTCCCCGCCCTCCTTTCCCTGAGTTAGCTTCCCCACACCGCCTACTTGTGAGTGTATATTGTATGTTGATGTTAAGTACCATGAAGTTAGTTCTGACCCATAGCAACCTTGTGGTTCAAACTAACCTTGCAGTCCAACACATTAATCCACAGCACCCGTACCAGGACTCTAGAAAAGGAGCCCTGTTGGCACAATGGTTAAGAGCTTGGCTGCTAACTACAAGGTCAACAGTTTGAACCCACCAGAAGCTCTGCAGGAGAAAAGATCTGGCAATTCGCTCCTGTACAAATTATAGATTAAGAAACCCTCTGTGGCAGTCCCACTCTGTCCTGAGGGGTTGCTGTGAGTCAGGATCAATTTGACAGCACACAGCAACAAAATAAATACATTGTTGTGTTAACTGCCATCAAGTTAGTCCCTCAACAGAAAAAAGAAACTACTGTTCTATATACTGTGCCATCCCCTTGATGGATTGTGGAGCAGATGGTTGTAATCCATCATATATTTTCATTGGCTGATATTCAGAAGTAGATATTCAGGTCTTTCTATCTAGTCTGTCTTAGTCTAGACACTGCTAAAACCATTCAGTATGATCAATGGGTTGTGGTAGCACAAGAGGTACATTGGTCAGGAATTAATCCAGGACACCTGCATAGAAGGAAAATAATATCATTGTACGTGCACTCTGTGTATTTAGGAACATGGTGGCTTCATATGATAAGCACTGGACTACAAAACACAAGGTCATCAGTGGAGCTCCACAGAAGAAAGATTGAGGCTTTATGCTCCCACAAAAATGTAAAACCTCGGAAACCCTATACAGGGTTATTATGAGTCAGAACTGACTCAATGGCACTTTACAACACCAAATGGGAGACACAGTGGCTCCATGAGATAAGCACGGGACAGTGAACCACAAAATCAGAGGTTCAAACTCACCAGCCGCCCCATGGGAGAAAGATGAAGTTTTCTGCTCCCACAAAGATAGAAAAGTTCTGGAAACCCTACACGGGGTAGCTGTGAGTCTAATCGACTTGATGGCACTTAAAGCAACACTATGTTGTTGTTGTTGTGTGCCGTGGAGTTGGTTCCGACTCATAGCGACCCTGTACAGGCACTCCGAGGCTGTAAATCTTTACGGGAGCAGAAAGCCTCATCTTTCTCCCATGGAACAGCTGGTAGTTTCGAACTGCTGACCTTGCAGTTTACAGACCAATTCATAACCACTACGCTACCAGAGCTCCTTTAAAGCAACACATAGCAGGCACTAAACTGGACACTGGAAAAAATCTCTGTTAATTGTGTAGCCACAACTAAGTCCAAGGAAAAACTGAGCCTCTCTTTCCAATAACCCACCCCTTCCAGGGATAATGAGGATCAAGTCAGTGACATGTTTCCGCCTTTATGTGGCTACTAGGAAGCTGGAAGCCTAATGTGCAATTCAACTTTTGAAACTGGATAGAACTATGTGGTCCAGAGAGCTGTATTTCAACTGCCTTCTCTGGCTTGATCTCTGGTTAGATATTGACTTTGCCCTGCCCTGAAATGGTACTGTCATTACATTTGTTTGTGAGGCTACACTTGTTAGGAAACCCAAACAACAATGGTTTACAATGTGACCATGCTTTGTTTTTCTCTCTTATACTTAGATGTGTAAAGGAGCTCTGGTAGCGTAGTGGTTACAAATCGGGCTGCGAACCTTAAGGTCAGCGGTTCGAAACTACCAGCCGCTCCGCGGGAGAAAGATGAGGCTTTCTACTCCCGTAAAGATTTACACCCTCGGAAACCCTGTACAGGGTCGCTATGGGTCGGACCCGACTCCTCGATGGCACTTAACAACAACAACAACTTAGATGTGTAAGACATCTTATGTGTATATTACACGGTGTGGCACCATAGGATAAGCACTAGACCAGAGGTCGGTTTGAGGCACAAGGTCGGCAGTTTGAACTTACCAGCTACTCCTTGGAAACCCTATACAGGGTCACTATAAGTCAGAATCAACTCAATGACACTTAAAAACTTAATAGTTAGAACCCAGGAGGTATGCAACATTAGGTCCAGACAACTACTCTGTATTATCCTGAAAGCCAAGCTCCACTCACCCACTCTGCTCTCCTTCAGGTCTGTCCCTTGTCTTCATGTTCAAAAGAAAGCTGCAGAGTTCCAATCATCACATCCACATTCCATTCAGAAAGGGAAAGAATGGCTGGAGGGCAAACAGCAAAATTAATTTCCCAGACGTTCTCTCAGGCAACTTCTCTCAGGCAACAATAAACCTACAACTCATTGGCTAGAACTGTACTCCATGACCACTTCTAGCTGCAATGGGAAACTGAAAACAAACAAACAAACAAAATGTCGTTTTTAACCTGGGCATGATAGACCTCTATCTATCTAAGGGAAGGTGGAAGATGGACATTGGAATATGGCTATTACTATCTGTATTTTATTCTTTCATCCTTTATAGAACAAAGAGAATAATAAATATCAGAAATGAAGTGTGTAAGCCCTAGTTTTCAAGGCAGTTCATGTCTGTGGTTTTGTTGTCAATTCCGAGAGCAAAACCTGGTACACAGTTAGTAATTAACAAATATTTGTTGAACTGAAAAGGAGTCAAATGTTTCTTATGTAAATGTACCCATTTTACAGAAGAGAAAACATCCTTCTCTCCAGACCTCAAACATCAAACCACGAAGTCATTGGATTTAAGGTTGTCATTTCACAGAGGAGGAGATGTGATCCAAAGGGATAAAATGATTTGCCCAAGGTCACTCAGAAAATCCATAGCAAACAGTAAACCAGAGTCTCCTGAGACTTGTCAGACTGCAGCTCACCTGCACAGAATTTAACTCAGGTTTTTATCTAAGTTGGTATTTCCACATTCCCCAAGGAATGAAAATTCCATTATCCACAATGAACTTGGGCATGAGGACCATGAAGTGGGAGACTACAGTCCTCTTTGAGTCATGTTGCTGCTTTAAGATCAGAAGAATGGGAAAGCAATTAATAATTCTCAACCAAATTCAGGGTGAAACTGGTAAACAATGAACTTGAGAGGGGAAAAAAATTGCTTTCCATTAAAAGTTCATTTTCCCTTGGTCAAAAGCATTTTTGGCAGGATGGTTTTCCAGTAGACCATGAAGACCTGAACATGCCCAAAATATGTAATCCCATCAGAAGTGCCAGAAAAACCCCATGTTGGCGCCCTGACAAGTTGCCACCCGAATTACAATACAGTTCCAGCCCCCAGAGAGGAATCAAAGTCCCCATTATTAAAATGCGTTATTTATGGCTTACCGAAAGTCTTCCAGGCCCTGACAGCTCAGGAATGAGCTCAGAATTAACTCTTTGATATTATCAGGGCCAATCTATCTCTCTGGATGCTTTCCCCCTTGTTCTTTCTTTCTTTTTTTTTTCTGAAAAGCACATACCAAAGAGGAATTTTATTCAAGACACAAAGGGATGACGAAGCCAGCTGGGCAATTGCATTTGTGCCTTAACTAATCACCCCTCTGATTCATGTGTCCTCTCTGGAGATTCAGGAATGACTTTTTGTTTCATTGAATGTGGCCGTGAGGTCAGGAGAGCCCAGGAGGTCACCAGGCAGGCAGAGTATGATGCTAGGGGGTCCTCTAGAAGCCACCCTCACCACACTGAGGCTCCAAGAGTAATAAGTAAGCCTGGCCTAGTACGATGCAGTGAATGATTTAATAGATCTCTTCTAGCCTTCATTTTTGGAACTCCCACCAAACGCCACTTTTTGCCCTGATGGGCCTAAGAGAAAGTGGGAGAAGTTACTGCCAGGCTTATATGATTCAGGTGTGAGTGGTTAACAGGGTTAATGGTTATTGTAAAAACCTGGAATTCCAATAGGTATAAAATGAGCCACCTCAGAAACAGGAAGAAGAGGTCTCTACCATCAAAGAAGAGGCATCAGGAGTGGAGCATGTCTTTGGTTCCCCAAGATCCCTGTGCATTGAGCCACCTTGGTCCAGTGACAGAAAGTTGTGACATCAGAGAAATAGTACAGAAGCAGCAGCAGCAGAACCAATGAACCAGAACACAAGACAAAGCAGTCAGGTTCTCAATCCACAGAGCAAATAAACCTGAGTGGCTTTGGGCAGGAGATTGACTTACAGAGTGGGGTTCCTCCAGGCTCTCAATTGAGGAAGCTAGGTTTTGCTGACCTACAAAGCTAGAAACTCAGTACTTTCAGAATGAGGCTTATGGTGGAGCGGTATGCCCTGTGGGCATTTAACATCATCCCCAAAAGAGCTCTGTAACATTGGCCAGGCAGAGAGAGAGGACTGTCTACGGGCACAGCTGAGGAAAGGCTGTCCTGGCTGGAAGAACTGCCCATGGCATTTCTGACCCTGAATTGTAACCTGTCAACCTCCCTAACCAACCCCATAACTGTGGGTATGGTGTATGAATTCTGTAGGACGATTGCAATGAATTGTTGAATCCAGTTTAGTAGGAAGGGTCTTGGAAGGGATAGTTGGTGTCATCATTTTTTTGTACCACGTCACACAGGTCTCTGGGGGAGGTAGTGAGAGCCCCCCTCTGCTTCTAAGATGGCTCATTTTACACCTATGCTAGAGTTGCAAGTTTTTACAGTTAGAGTTAATTGTTAGCATCCACAGCTGAGTCATGTTATCCTATCATTATCTTCTTCCACCTTCCCTGACCAGAACTATCAGGGAAAGAGTAATTTGGTGGGAGTTACAAAGACCGAGGTGAGAAGAGACGTATTAAATAATTCACTACACCAGACATCCAACTCAAACCAACTCTGAAAAATGGAGACATGGAATACATTGTCACATGTCAATAAAAAGCCCAGTAGTGGACTGGAATACAAGCATGACTGGATATCAGGCCCACAAGATATCTAGAGCAGTCTCTTTCTTCCTTTCAGCCCTACTTTGTTCCAGGTGGAATAATGCTGCGGGTTAATGCATTGCACTGCAAGGTCAGTTTGAACCGTGGTTCAAGCTCACCAGCTGCTCCTTGGAAACTCTATACAGGGTCGCTATGAGTTGGAGCCGACTTGACTGCACTTAACAACAGCTTCCTATCAGGCAGAATCACACTGTGATAACAAGATTGTCACTAGCATCTCCCAGCTTACAACCAGGTAACATTAAGCCCAGCAGAAAGACCACTCTCCTGATGGGATCAAACAGAATCCCAGGCTCTTATTGGCTTTCTTAGGTCATATAATCTTTCATAAGTCCCAGTCATTGTGGTCATGATGTTCTTCTTTGATTGCCAGGTCTAAGGTCTGAGTCACATGCTCACCCCCAAAATGTGGAGCAACAACTCTTATTGTTCATTTTGAACTGTAAGGTTAGTGGTTCAAATCTACCAGTTACTGTGGAGTCAGTTCCAACTCATATACAACAGAACAAAACATGATCCAGTCATGAGCCACTTCATGATGGTTGGTATTCTTGAGTCCACTGTGGTCACTGTGTACTTTGAGAATCTTCCAGCCTAGGGGGCTCATCTTCCAGTACTAATTAGGACAACGTTGTTGTGGTCCATAGTGTTTCACTGACTAATTTTCAGAAGTAGATAACCTTTCTTCCTAATCTTAGTCCACAATCTCTACTGAAGCCTGTCTACCATGGATGATCCTGTTGGTATTTGGAATACCGGTGACATAGCTTCCAACATCACAGCAACTTACAAGTCACCATAGTACCACAAACTGACAGGTGGAGCGAAAACTGTTGCTATGTGCTATCAGATCAGTTCTGACTCATAGAGACCCTGTATAGGGTTTCCAAGATCAGCTGGTGGGTTTGAACTGCTGACCTTGTGGTTAGTGTGGTTAGCAATCCAATGTTTAACACCCCCCAAAACATCTTTGTTGGGAGGAGAAAATGGTACTCTACAAAGTGGATGCTGGGCGGGACAAATCAACATATATCCACTAGGGAGAATTAGGGCCTCCAACTTGCTTAAACCTCAAACTAAGGAGCTCTGGTAGCGTAGTGGTTACAAATCAGGCTGCTAACCTCAAGGTTGGCAGTTCAAAACTACCAGCTGTTCCACAGGAGAAAGATGAGGCTTTCTGCTCCCGTAAAGATTTACAGCCTCGGAAACCCTGTGCAGGGTCACTATGAGTCGGAACTGACTCCACAGTACTTAACAACAACATCCTCAAATTACAACTCACACAGGTATCTAACACCTAGTGTAGAAGAGGGAGTTCTGGGGTGGTGCTGTAGGATAAGCACTGGACCACAAAGTCAGTTTGAACTGCAAAGTCGGTAGTTCAAATCTACTAGCTGCTCCTCGGAAAACTTATACAGGGTCGCTATGAGTCAGAACCAATTCTACAGCACTAAATAACAGTGTAGAAGAGAGTCCACATCACTTTGGTTGTGGGAACGGGATAGTCCAAAACTCTGTCTACAGTTTACCTTTCACAAGAATGATGCACTATCCCCTGCCCTAGCCTAACCAGAATGCTGTGGGTCCAAGTTGGAATGTTTAAGAATCCATCTGGTTCCACAGACAAGATGCTCAGATGGCCTTGAGAGGGTAAAGGTCAGGACCTGTGTAGCCAATGACAGCTGGGACCCAGCTGATGTGCCCTTGTTTGTTGGTAGAGCCCATAGTCATCTCACCAACCTCCTGTCTGATGACTAAACTACTTCCTCAGCAAGTGGCTTCACCACCCTCCTTTGTGACTGCTCCAAGGGAGCTCACTCTTGCAATTCAGCTGGTAGGTGTTATTGTAAGTTTCATCATCATCCCTTTTAGCCTTTGAGCTTCTGAGGACAGAAATAGTGTCACTTGCATTGCCATATCCTAGCCTAGTAAAAGAAGGTTCTAAAAATATGATATTTGATGAATGATGGATGGTTGGAATGGGTGGATGGAGATGCGTAGATGGATGGGCGGGTGGATGAGTGGATGAATGGGTGGGCAGATGTATGCCTGCACACATATTTCCCAGGATAGCTCATCCCTTCTCCAGAAGCTGGAGCTGAATAAAAGTACTTGCTTAACCAGACCAAGCTACCAGCTTTCTTCAGTGTCATTCATTCACAAAGAGGGTTCTGGACTTGGCTGATCACCACCTTTCAAGACAACTCTGCAGGCATGTGGGGAAGTAATGGTCAGGACCCCTGAGGCTTCTGCCTCCTGAGTGCCCCAGCTCCCCTAGTTGATTTCCACAAAATGAAGTCTACCCACCCTGAACATACTCCAGCCTATACCTGCTCTTTTCCTCAAGGAGCTCCGCTGCAACATTTAGGGGATCCGGGAGACTATAGAGTGGAAGCAGCAAATCACCTTCCTCCCTCTGGCCTCATGCCTTAGGTCATGTGATCTTGGAGCACATTTGTTCCAGAGGGACTGAGCTGCTGACTATCAAGGACTAAGCCCTATCTCCTGATCTAGCCATGTGCCCAAGTGGTTTTGGACCCAAGAGTTGGAATTGACATTTATTCTTAGTCAAATTCCCTTTGCATGATTCCTATCAGAGTGATGAAATCATTCTGATTCCTGAGGCAGTCTATAGTCCTTCCACTGCTTTGGGTCCTCTCCACATCAGCCCAGCCCCCAAGCCCTGTCAGCAACAATGGCAGGATTATCCCCCTGGAGAGGCAATGAGAGGGTGGGATTCTCACCTTATCTTTGGTAGAGGGTAGGGCAGTGTGATCTTCTCATGGAGGTGGGTGCCTGAGTCAGAACTTGACCCACTTCGTCTCCTTTCTTTTTTCCATCCTTTATTTTCCCCTTTATCCTGCGTTTGGGGCTGCTGTCCTCTTCCAGGAGTCTCCCAAAGATTCAACTCCATTTTCCATCTAAGATCATTGACAAAAGGGTGACGTGGTGTATTTTGTGCTTTACAGATGGGGAAACAGACAGGTAGATAAGATGTGTCATACCAAGCTCTTGCAGCTCATCAACAAGATCCCAGCTGGATTCCAACTCTGTTAGCACAGGCCAACTGCACAGTGGTTAGCTGTGGGAGCCAGCTCCACCTTCACAAGCCAATGGCGTGGGTAGCATCTGCCCTTTCTGGGCTGAGTGTCACCAGATGTAAAATGGGGCATGTCCTGCAGTTTAACTGACATCACACAGGTATTATAAGGACAAAAAGAGGTCATCCATGTCAAATGAAGAGAACATGACCCCAAATGCTGCCTTGATGTTGACGTGTGGACATAGTGCTGGGCACTTTCCACACAATGCACAAAGGACATGCTCATTAGAAAGTCTCGTTCCCATGTCAGAGCCAGGGCTGCTACAGTTCCAGAATTAACCCTCCCTGGTGTGGTGCTATGGGTTAATGTGCAGGACTGCAAAATCAGTTTGAACTGCAAAGTCGGTGGTTCAAGCTCACCAGGTGCTCCTTGGAAACCCTATACAGGGTCACTATGGGTCGGAACTGACTCAATGGCACTTAACAACAACAACCCCTCCCCACACACACACACACACACACACACACAACGAGATGGATTGGCCAAGAGGCAGCATCAATGGACTCAAGCATGGCAACAATAGTGAGGTTGGCCCAGGACTGGGCAGTGTTTCGTTCTGCTGTGCATAGGGTCACTATGAGTCAGTACCGACTTGATGGCACCTATCAACAATAACAACAACCCACCTCACTCCCGAAGGAAAAAAAAAAAAAAAAGGTCCACTGTGTGTTCTGTTAAATAAGTCCTGGTCAATCATCATGTCACTGCCCACCTAGTTCCAAGCCCACGGTTACATTAAGTCTCATTTTTCTCTCAATATATATTCAGCCTGCTCATGTCACTCCCAGTTGTAGGATTTGGGGAGACAGCAGGGAACCACACAAACAAGGCTCCTGCTTTTCCTATCATGTGGACCCTCAGTCCATGCACAACTCTGCCTTTACTGGGTTCATTTCTGAGCCCCTGAGAGCGCTAAACGTGAGGCAAGTGAACAAATACTTAGAAATCCAAATTGATAGTGCTGTGATGAAGATAAACAGCATAGTGAAAATCTGGGAGCAGGGAGGTCCGTTTAGTTAGGGTGGCCAGGGAAGACATCTCAGCAGATAAAATGAACTGTTGAGTAAAAGACAGACCATGGTAATGTGAGGGAACAGATCTCAGCAGAGGAAATAGCAAGTGCAAAGGTCCTGAGGCAGGACCATGTTTGGAATGTTTGAGGAACTGCAAGGAGACTTGACATAGCTAGAATAGACTGGAAGGGGCAGAGAGTGGGGGCTGAGGCTCATATTACAGAGGCTTGAGAAGTTGTGTTTGAAGGAGGGGACAAACAGCATACGTTACCTTTGATGCCAGGACTTTTTGCATAAAAACTAAGTCACAGCTGCTGGAGATACTAACTGGTCCCAAAACTCAAACTAAAAAAAGGCATGCTCTCTGGCCCTACAATTTTGCCTCAAGTGCCTGATTCTAAGGAATCAGTTATAGTTTAGATAGAGACCAAGATTTTGCTGCAAGAGTGGTCAGGAGCATGTTAGCACTGAAAACCCAGGAAACACCTAAGTGCTGATGGAGGATTTGATTGTACACAGAGGGCATGTGATCGAAGGAGGGCGTCTGTCCATTCAACACTGTCAGGACAGCTTAGCACCAGCTTTCACCAGAAACACATGATGGGAAAACTAGGCACAGAGAGCTTTAGCAAATTGCCAGAGGCCAAGCACCCTGTAGGTGGTAGAACCCAGGACATGAAATCCCCACTGCAATGAGACAGTTGGGAGAGAGCTAGACAAAGATATTTCTGTCCTTAAGAACATGGTATAGAAATTGAGTCAGTCGTGGGTGGTCACTGGGAACTGTTGATAATCCCCTACCTCGACACTACAGCCTCCTGTCTGGCCCTCTCCAGAGTGAGGACTTTGGGTAGGTTTCCACTGGAGCTGTGTTCTCCAAGCCATGAATCCTAAGGGAAGCCCAGAGAGGAGGTCACTTTCCCAAGGTCACAAAGCATTACAAAGCAAGGCAGGAGTCATGGGCTTCCCATCACCAGCCACGATGGTTGCGGCAAGGTGATGGGCAAGGAGAAGAAAGGAGAGTTGTCCAGGCAGGGAGACAGTCCTCATTCCTGGTGATCACGTCACCGCTGGGACACCACCCCGAGTCACAGTTCTATGTCCTTCATGACCTCATCTCTTGGCTGGGCCCCAGCACAGGATCTGGAATCAATCCATCCAGTAGGGCCTTCGGCCCCTTGCTTTCCTGCCCCCTCCTCACCACCTCCCACGGCCCTGCCCAGCGATAGACCCACTGAGTGGAGCCACCAACTCTCACCACAGGCCGGAAATCAGCTCTGAAATCTTCAAGGAGCTAAAGAAAAAGTGCTCCCCAGTGGTTCCCTCAGGCTGAGCTCACTGCAGGTGGCTTGAAGGAGCCAGCCCCTCCACTCAAATCCAGAGGACCTCTGCCCATATTTCTCTCTCCCACTCAGGGCAGTTCAGTGCCCTCTAGTGTCAAAGGGGATATGAATCCAATTCACAGAGTGGCCGTAAGAGTCCACTGCATAGTAACCAGCAGACAGCAGACACTTTTAAATAGTAAGTTCCTCCCTCCTTTATAATGTGCTACCACAAGTTGGTCTGGACCAAGCAGTCTCAGGGGATGGTCCCAGAACTCTGAACCACATATAAAGGAATATTTAGAAGCTTGGAAGGCTTACAGCTAAGAGAATTTGTAGCAGAAGCAAGAAATCCATTGCTTACTGATTCAAGATGCTCAGCTGCTCTCAGAGCCGCCATCTTGGGAGACGCCAAGTGGAGGAAGGATCAGAACAGCAACGAATGCCTGACAGAACCACAGAGATACAGGTATGGGCATTATTTTTTTTTTTTTCTCGCTGTCTGCGCACCTCCATTCTGGTGACTAAATAGGGTACCTGAGAGAATGGACACCCCACCCTCGCCCTTGGAGGGTTCTACTACGCATGCGCACAGATCTCCTCAAAATTTAAAGTGACAGTTTCCACTTAAAACCAAACAGCCACCACTTGTCTGTCAGTTTGTCGTACTGTGGTGGCTTGTGAATTGCTGTGATTCTGAACACTATGCCACCGATATTTTAAATACCAACAGGGTCACCCATGGTGGACAGGTTTCAGATGAGCTTCCAGACGAAGATACAATAGGAAGAAAGAGTGATGAACTACTTCCAAATCTTTAGTCACTGAAAACTTTTATGAATAGCAGAGAAACGCTGTCAGATAAAGTGCCAGAAAATGAGCCCCTCAAGTTGGAAGGCACTCAAAATGCAACTGGGGAAGAGCTGCCTCCTCAAAGTAGAGTTGAGCGTGATGATGCAAATGGAGTAAAGCATGTGGGAGAAAAGCATTTGCTGATGGGGCACAACTCAAAATGAAGAGAAACAACTGTAAACATCCATTGAAAATTGGAACATGGAATGTACAAAGTATGAATCTGGGAAAATTGGAAGTTGTGAAAAATGATATGGAATGCATCAACATCGATATCTTAGGCATTAGTGAGCTGAAATGGACCGGTATTGGCAATTTTGAATCTGACAACTATATGGTTTACTACTCCAGGAATGACAAATTGAAGAGGAATGGTGTTGTATTCATCATCAAAAAGAACATATCCAGATCAGTCATGAAGTACAACACTGTCTGTGATAGGACAATATCCATGCACCTACAGGGAAGCCCAGTTAATACCAATAATTATTCAAATTTACGCACCAACCACTAAAGCCAGTGAGGATGAAATAGAATTCTACCAACTTCTTCAAGAACACACTCAGCATTTCTCAAGCTGAGGCAACTGAAGAAAAAATTCAAGCCTTGACTTGTGTTATTGAAAGATTCTCTGGGAAAACTATTGAATGATGCAGAAAGCATCAAGAGAAGATGGAAGGAATACACAGAGTCACTATACCAAAAGGAAATGGTTAATGTTCAACCGTTTCAAGAGATAGTATATGATCAAGAGCCAATGATCCTGATGAAGGAAGTCCAAGGTACATTGAAGGAATTGGCAAAGAACAAGGCACCAGGAATTGATGGAATAAAAATTGAAGAAAGTGAGGTGGCACAGGAGGCACTCACTCATCTCTGCCAAGAAATTTGGAAGACAACTATCTAGCCAACTGATTGGAAGAGATCCATATTTGTGCCCATTCCAAAGAGAGGTGACCCAACGGAATGTGGAAATCATCAGACAATCTCTTTGGCAACCCATGCGAATAAAGTTTTGTTCAAGGTAATACAGAAATGGCTACAATCATACAATGACAGAGAACTTCCAGAGGTTCAAGTCAGATTCAGAAGAGGCCGTGGAATGAGGTCTATCATTGCTGATGTCCAATGGATCTTAGCTAAAAGCAAAGAATACCCGAAAGATGTTTACCTGTGTTTTACTGACTAAGCAAAGGCTTTCAATTGTGTGGATTATGACAAGCTATGGACACCATTGCGAAGTATGAGTATTCCGGAACACTTAATTGTGCTCATGAAGAATCTGTTCATGGTCCAAGGGGCAGTTGTTCGAATAGAACATGGGAACACTGAATGGTTTAAAATTAAGAAAGGTGTGCGACAAGGTTGTATTCTTTCACCATACTTATTCAACCTGTATGCTGAGCAAATAATCTGAGAAGCTGGGTTATATAAAGAATACTATGGCATCAGGATTGGAGGAAGACTCACTAACAGCCTGCGATATGCAGATGATACAACCTTGCTTGCTGAAAGTGAAAAGGACTTAAAACATTTACTGATGAAGATTAAAGAGTACAGCCTTCGGTATGGATTACATCTCAATGTCAAGAAAACAAAAATCCTCACCACTGGAACAATAGACAACATTCTTATCAATGGAGATAAGATTGAAGTTGTCAAGGACTTCATTCTTCTTGGATCAACTATCAACACTCAAGGAAGCAGCAGTTAAAAAATCAAAAGATGTACTGCATTAGGCAAATCTGCTGCACAAGACCTTTTTACAGTGTTGAAGAGCAAAGATGTCAGCTTGAGGACTAAGGTGTGCCTGGCCCAAGCCATGGTATTTTCAATCACTTCATATGCATGTGAAAGCTGGACAGTGAATAAGGAGGATGGTAGAAGAATTGATGCTTTTGCATTATGGTGTTGGAGGAGAATATTGAAAGTGCCATGGGCTGCCAAAAGAACCAATAGATCTGTTTTTGGAGAAGTGCAGCCAGAGTGCTCCTTGGAGGCCAAGATGGCCAAACTTTGTCTCTCATACTTCGGATATATTGTCAGGAGGGACCAGTCACTGGAAAAGGATATCACTTTTGGTAAGGTAGAGGGTCAGAGAAAAAGAGGAAGACCCCCAACGAGATGGATTAGCCAAGTGGCAGCATTGATGGACTCCAGCATGGCAACAGTGGTGAGGTTGGCCCAGGATCAGGCAGTGTTTCATTCTGCTGTGCATAGGGTGGATATGGGTCAGTGCCGACTCAATGGCACCTAACAACAACAACCTCAAGTTGATGCCCTTTGCCCTGCTACACCCTCCCTGGCTTTGTCTTCAGCCTACAGACCGGTGTTGTCTTGGCCATGGTGATTTTAGTGATTCAGTTAGGAATAATAAAAATAATAAAAATTCCAATTTCTTGCTCTGTGACTTTCAGCCACTCACTTGACCTTTCTGAGTTTTGGTTTCCCATCTGTAAAAGGGGACAGGGGTTGGGTGACATGGTGTCCATGTCTCCAGCCAGACACTAAAATACAGCCATGGGCTGCTTTTGAAATCATAAAGAGCTGGGTTTGAAACCTGTTTCTAGCATGACCCTCCCCAGTCTCCACGTTCCCATCTGTAAAATGGAGGAATTCATCCCTTCCATGGCAGCTGCTAAATATGATATTGTGGTAATGTGATTTAAAAAAAAAAAAAAAAGTGTATAACAGGGCATAGGGCATCAAGCTTGGGGTAGCACTGGATTAGTTCATCTGGGAAATTGTCAAGGGAGCCCAGGGGGCAGAAGCCTCAGTTCTCTCCTCTGTAAGGGGGAGGGGGGCAGGGAGGTCCATCAGTCCAGCCTGGCACCAGGACTAGCTTCACCATTGGCTTTATCCACCCTGGGATGGGGAGGGGTCCCCAAGAGGCCACTCTTACCATTTGAGGCAGGCGCTGGGACAGGAAAGCACCATGGGGCAAAGACACCACCACCACCACCACCACCACCACAAACTACCCCAGATTCACAAAAATGGCTGTGGGTTTAAGGCAATTCCCAGTCTTTGCCAACACCTTCTGTTTCTCATCCCAACCCAGAAAGCAGGTAGGAGGGTCAGGTACTGGAATGACATAGCAGGAACCTCTTCAAAAGTGCTCTCTCTGGTTTGGGGTGGGAGGAGGGAAAGGCAACATCCCTACCTTCAGCTGCAGAACAAGTTCCCCACAGCACATTCCTCACCTGACACTTACAACCTAGACACTCCACCCTACCCCCAGGCTGCCGGAGAGTGCAGGGATCCAGCTGTCTGCCCTCAGGCCAGCCCCCGGGCAGCAACAAGCTCTTCAAATTAGAGGGAACTGGAGAGCTGGTCTTCAGCTTGAAGTAGGGGCTGCTGCAGTGGGAAGAATAGTGACCCCCAGAGATGTCTACACCCCATCCCTAGAACCAATGGCTATGGCCAAGGGACTTGGCAGATGTGATTAAATTAAAGCCTTATCCTAGGTTACGCAGTTTAGCCCAAGGTATGCACAAGAGTCCTTAAAAGGTAAAAGAGGGAGGCAGAAATCCAGAGTTACAGAGAGACTGGAAGATGTCACACTGATAGAGATAGAGGAAAACACCATCCAAGAAATGTGGGCAGCCTCTGGTGGTGGTGTGCTGTGGTGTACCATGGAGTCAGTGAGCAATCCTGCATAGGGTTTCCCAGGCTGTAAATTTTTACAGGAGCAGCAGAAAGCCTTATCTTTCTCCCACGGAACAGCTGGTAATTTCAAACTGCTGACCTTAAGGTTTGCAGCCCGATTCGTAACCACTATGCTATCAGAGCTCCTTGTTGTTGTTGTTGTTGTTCGGTGCCATCGAGTAGGTACCAACCCATAGTGACATTATGCACAGCAGAACAAAACACTGCCTGATCCTGGGCCAACCTCACTACTCTTGCCACGCTTGAGTCCATCAATGCTGCCACTTGGCCAATCCATCTTGTTAAAAGTAAGGAGATGAATTCTGAGAGCCTCCTGAAGGTACCCAGCCCTGTTAACACCTTGATGTTGGACAGAGAACACCTGGGTCAGGCTTGTGGCCTTCAGAGCTATGAGAGAATAAATTTGTGTTGCTTTAAAAGACTCTGTTTATGGTATATAGATGGCATGTCAGTTTTGAAGGCAGGGAGCATCATGCCAGCCTTGACTGAAGGAGAGATAGGAATAGGTAGGGGTCAAAGTGAGTGGAACCCTAGAGCTAACAGCCTGTATATCTGGAATCCTGAGCACACTCCCAGGGGACACTGCTCTGGTCCCACCCCTGTCTAGGCTGTGGACACAATGGTGGCCGAACTTCAGCTGTGGTGGACATGCACAGCAGCTAGGAGAAACTGGTCTCACTCTTGGATCCAGAACTATAGATCCTGACTCTCCCCAGCTGGCCATCAGCAGCCCACCCCATAGACTGATCCAGAAAGCCCAGGAAGAGACCAATCAGAGCACGGCATCCACTTGTCTCAGGAATCGGCACAGAAATGGCCCAATTTGTGCAAAGTCAGAAATCTTGCCAGTGAGGGCTGGAGTGGCTGCAGCCACTTTGCCATCTTGAAGGAGTAAAGGACCAAAGAGGGCCGGAGCAAGAGCATCCCACATGAAGAAGGATGAGGCATGAGCTAAAGCAATGGGGAGGCCTGGAGTTGCAGGCTGCCAGGTGAGGACCAGGACAGACTGTGGGAACTGAATGGCCACTCCTCATCTACATGCTCCCCACAGCAGCTGGAGGGGCCCTGTGAAAGCCTGAGTCAGATCCCAACCCCATACTCTATACCCCACCACCACCATACACACACACACACACACACACACACACGTCCTGCTCAGACAAGCTCCCATCCCATCCAAATAAATCCTTACTGTGGTCCTGAAGTCCCAGGTGATCTAGGCCCTGTGTCTTCTCCATTCTGACCTCCTACACCTTCCCCCTCACCCTGTTTGTGCCACTCTGGTGCCTCTCTGGAACACCCATATGCCTGGCCCTCTCCTGCCCCAGGACCTTTGCCCTGTCATCCTCCTCCCCAGCACATCCTTCTCACATCAAATCCTCTAGTTGCCTCCTTCCTCTTGTCCCAGTCTTTTCCCAAATCTACCTTCTCCAATAAGTTGTTCTGCTAACCTCAAGGTCAGCAGTTCAAAACTACCAGTGGTTCCGTGGGAGAAAAATGAAGCTTTCTGCTCCCATAAAGATTTACAGCCTCGGAAACTCTATACAGGGTCGCTGTGGGTCGGAACCGCCTCGACGGCACTTAACAACAACAACTTCTCCAGGTAGTGCCCTTCTGCGGTCCCTCTGCAGTCCCCATTGGGAACTGCGCCCCCCCCCCCATCATCACTCCCCACATGTTTGCTGTTGGCGTTGCTTCTATTTATCACTGACTTGTTCAGTGAACTTGTCCCCAACTAGATCACAGCCCCAGCATGGGCCATGGGGCCAGCGATGCCTACCTCTCTGCTGTATCCCCAGTGCCCAGAACAGTGTTCCACACATAGTCCTGCAAATAAATATGAGCTTCAAAAAGTTTGTGGAAAATTCCATTATCTTTTTATTCCATTTTCCATGAACTTTTTGAAGCGTACTCGTATCTGAATCACAGCAGCAAGATGGAAGCTGGAGCTCTGTCCTGGTCATCACTGCCTCTGCACTAGGAGTTTGCTCTGTGGTGCCCCCGACAACCCAGCCATGGAGTCCACCCTCTGGAGTCACACAGACAACTTCTGACTTAAAAAGAGCAAGCATTCCTGGGCGTCCCTTCTGCATGCTGCCCCAGGCTCCCGCGCATCAGGCACGTGTGCAGACAGGCCAGCGTGATGGCATTCCAGGAGCCAAGGAACGGCCTGCGGAAAGGCTGGCCATTGAGGGGCACTGCTGGTCCCCTGCCCTGGAGAGAGCCCACATCTGCCACCTGTAGGGGGACTCTGCTCCTACACACACATACACACACATACACACATGCCCCATTTGGAAAATCTAGAATTTCAGAATCTTACAATTTTGCTAAGTTGTATCTTTCAATACAGTACATGTCCTGTTCTTGAAAGTCTGGGACATGGCAAATTGTACATTTCCAGACCCTCAGAGCCCTGGTGTGGGGATATAGAATCAGCACTGGACTGCGAACCCAATGGTCAGCAGTTCAAACCCACCAGCTACTCCTCAGAAACCCTATACAGAGTTGCTATGAGTCAGAACCAACTCGACAGCATTTAACAACAGAGTCCATGCAGAACAGCCCCATGACGTGGTTCTGTGACTTTGTCAGCTGGTGGTAGCCCCAGGACCATGTCTTTTTCAGAGCAGCAGTATTTCTGGGGCTTAGCTGGGCTCCCAGAATGAAGATTTCATTCCCTAGCCTCTCTGGAAACTAGGAGTGGCCAGAGGATGTAAACTCTAGTGTCCTATATCTCCTTCTAGGAACCTATCCCACATGACAGCTGATATCCACACTTTGTTCTTTTTTCTTCTTCCCTCCTCTCTCCTGATGCCTAGAACTCAAATGGCTGGAACACTGGCAGTCACGGACCATAAGGACCAGCTCTCCCCTTGAGAGGTCTAGTGAAACCAGGAACCAGAAGGCTGGTCCCACACCTGACCTGACCCATCTACCACTGAACTTTAAGGTGAATAAGAAAAAATTCCTATCTTATTTAACCCATTGCTCTTTGGGCCTTTTAATTACAGTCAAACCAACTTCTAACTGATACAGTCCAATGGTCTCCTTGTAGAGAAGGGGAAACTGTAAAGTTAGACAACGAGCCAGGACTAGGCCAGGGTGGAACCAAGGTGCTTGCCTTGTCTTCTTGTGAACCCCTGGGCTGGTTCCTTTGTTTTCTGTTGGAGGGGGTCCCACACACTCTTTCCAAAGGTCTCCCAGGCCATCCTGTCTTGTTCCTATGCTTGGGGAGGCACCTGGGTAGCCATAGGGGTTCTGTGAGCTTGGACAAGGCCCTCTCCTCTCTGACTTGATGCTTCAGCCACTGCAGTTACTTGCCCCATACCTCCCTTCACTATGAATTCTGGGCTCCAAATTATCTTTAAAGCTAAGAATCAGGGGTCTTCAGGACCCCCCAGCGTGAGTTTCTCCCTTATACAGCAGCTGGTCACCTAGGTGCCACTTGTATACCCCAGGCAACAGGAAGAACACTTTCAGCCCCAGAGCCCAACCTGGCACCACTGAACTCTGACTTGAAGCCTAGGACCCTGAGTTTCACTCTGCCCTGGGCTCACCCAAGACAGCCCAGCAGAAACTGAAGGAGCTGACCAGTACTCTGAGCTGCTCCTCCCACAGGCCCTGGGGGAGTGCTGTCCTGCCATGCTCTGAATTCTGCACCTAGGAACAAGGGGAGGAAGTACAAGAGCCCTGGGGGGCACTTCAAGTTTGGGTTGTTATCTCACTAGACAATGAAGCTTCAGAAATTCACCCAGGCCTTGCACAACACCAGACAGAGTATCAAATCCTTTCCACCCATTGTTGTTGTTGTTAAGTGCCATCAAGTCGGTTCCCAGTCATTGCCACCTTAGATAGAGTTTCCTAGGAGCAGCTGGTGAGCTTAAACCACTAACCTTGAAGTTCAAACCAATCTTGCAGCCCTGCACATTAATCCACAGCACCATTCCATCCATTAGCTATGTTTATTTTTATAAGAATCTTCTAAGGTATTCCCCAAAATTAAGCCCATTCTGCAGATAAGGAAACTGAGGTACAGAGAAATCTACCCAGGATCACTCAGCTAACAAGTTCAGATTTAACCCAGCTCTTTGTGTGACTCGCCACTATTCTTGGAACCCTGAGCAGGACTCCATGGGGTAGGGGAGTGAGAAACCTCTTAAAATTCACTCACCTCCTCTTGACATTCTTCCCCTGTCCCTCCCGCTCCAGAAGACTCCAGCTTGCAGGGGAAATTATGAATAAGGTAAAAGAAAGTTGTCCTGGCCCCATGAATGTCTAAGTATTTAAATTCTTTTTCATAATTATCTCAAATAGTAATTACGGCAGGAGCAGATGTGCTTATCGCAGACAAGAAACCACCTGCCTTCCCATTTTTGTCAAAAGTGGAAACATTGGCATTATTTTTGTGATTCTCTTCAATAGCTGTTTTCACTGTAAATACCACCTTAACCACAAGAAAAATACCCTGGGAGACGCTGCAGGTATTCAAGGTTTGTGAGGAATTATTCCAAGAGGACTGTGGGCATCCCACCAGAACACGGAGAGAAAGGGGCTTACACTCTGTTGGGGAGGTTTGCTCTCTGTGTTCCCCACACCCCCTTCCTCCTCTCTACCTTCAACCCATCCCTGTCATCACCTCCCCCACCTCCTAGGCTCCCTCAGAAACAGGCAGTTGCAAAAATTCAAAGACAGAAGTCAGGTTTCCAAGAACCCAGGACTCCAAGAGTCACAGAACTCAAGTCCCGAAAGGTCTGGCCCAGGGGAAGCTGGTGATAAAGAGCAGAATCAAAGTGCTACCACCTGAAAACCTGTCAACACATAAGCCTCTTCCTGAGGAGAGGCTTGGAGGAAGGTGGTATGAGTCCCTGTCCACCTAGAAGGAGGCTGACCTCCTGGGGGTGTTTGGGCACAGTCTGAATGGTCACTCATGGGGAGGAGTATCTAGCATAGGGAAGAGGCTGAGGACAGGGGCCGTGAAAGACAAGCTGGGATCGGGAATGGGCATCCTGCCCCACCTGTCACAGGGTGGTTTTGGCTTGGCTGCCAGCCCTCTCTGAACCTCAGGGTCCCCATGTGTCAAATGGGTAGGCGGCAAGCAGCTTCAGATGGAGGGACCTCCAAGCTCTCATTTCCAGTGAGTCCAAGTTGGGCAAATCCTTTCTCAGTATCCCCAACTGCACATCAGGTGTCTCCCAATTCTAAGCCCCAAGTTATAATATTACTGTCATCGTTGTCAACATTACCACTGAGCGTTGACTAAGGCCAGGCACTGTACCGTACGTACGTGGCACGCAACACACCAGTTTTCTTCAACAAGACTCCCACACCACAGTCCTATCATCATGCCCGATTCATCCCAGGTCACACATGGCTGCAGGTCTGCAATGTTCCTGTCCTTTAGGCAGGAGTCCACGTTGGTGCTGCCCAAGGGTCACTGAGCACCTACTATGTGCCCTCCTGAAATACAACTCCTATTGCTTCCATTTCTCAAATGCTGGCTTCAAAACTCAAGGGAGACTCGCTGGAAGTGATGGAGTCTGGATTTTGACAGGCACTATTTTGGCACTCACTAATGGGAGTCCTAGTGTGGTGTTGCGGGTTAATGCGCCAGACTGCAAAGCCATTTGAACTGCAAGGTCAGCGGCCCATACTCACCAGCCGCTCATCAGAACCCCTATCCAGGCTCACTGTGAGTCAGAACCAACTCTACGCTACTTAACAACAACAACACTCTTGATGGTCTTCATGTGACACACTCAGTACTAGGCTGCTAAACCTAGGGCTGGTAGTTCAAACCCACCAGTCACTCCTCGGAAACCCTATGCAGGGTCACTGTGAGTTGGAAGTGACTTGACAGCACTTAACAACAACAACAAATTTGGAGGGAGGAACTCGAGAAAAGAGAAATAAGGATGGGTGGAAGGAGATTCAACATTCAGATACTGCCTTCCATCCCAGTTGTGTTCTCTGCTGCCCTCGTGTGGTTGATGGTGTTAATGCAGTCTTGAGTGAAGCGGGCTAGCTGGACTGGACGGAAGGAAGAGGATGCGGGGACCACAACGTGGAACGTGGTACCTGGAACGTGGTATCTGGGGCACAGTCCTGCTCTCTAGTCTCACTCACTCCATTCCAGCCATACCATCCACCTCACTGTTCTGGTAGTGTAGTGGTTACGAGTCAGGATGCTAACTTCAGGGTCAGCGGTTCGAAACTATCAGTTGTTCTGAGGGAGAAAGACAAGGGTTTCTATTCCTGTAAAGATTTACAGCCTCGGAAACCATATTCAAAGTCACTATGAGTTGGAACAGACTCCACAGCACACCACCACCACCACCACCACCAATGGACTAGTACTGGCCATTTTGAATTAGACAATCATATGGTTTACTATACCAGTAACGACAAACTGAACAGGAATAGCATCACATTCATCATCAAAAAGAGTATTTCAAGATCTATCTTGAAGAACAATGCTGTCTATGATCGGATAATATCCATATACCTATAAGAAAGACCACTATTATTCACATCAACGCACCAATACTAAAACCAGTGATGATGAAACTAAAGAATGCTACCAACTTCTTCAGTATGAAACTGACCAAACGTGCACTCTAGAAGCACTGGCAATGACTGGTGATTGGAATGCAAAAGTTGAAAACAAAGAAGCATCAGTAGTTGGAAACTATGGATTTGAAGTAGAAATTATACTGGGAACCACATGGCAGAATTTTGCAAGATCAATGACGCATTCATTGCAAGTATCTTTTTTAAGCAATATGAATGGCCACTGTGTACCTGGACCCCACCAGATGAAATACATACGAATCAAATTGACTACACCTGTGGGAAGAGACGATGGAGAAGCTCAATATCATCAGCCAAAACAAGTTCAAGGACCAACTGTGGAATGGACCATCAATTGTTCATATGCAAGTTCAGGCTGAAGCTGAAGAAAATTAAAACAAATCCACAAGATCCAAAATATGACTTTGAGTATATGGCACCAGAATTCAGAAAGCATCTCAAGAAGAGATTTGATGCATTAACACTAATGACTGAAGACTAGAAGAGTTGTGGGATGACATTAAGAACATCAGACATGAAGAAAATAAAAAGTCATTTAAAAGACAGGAAATAAAGAAAAGACAAAAGTCGATGGCAGAAGAGACTCTTGAATATACAGAAGCTGAAGCAACTGGAAATGATGAAGACATGATGAAGTCAAAGATTGGAATAAAACATTTCAAAGGGCAGCTCAAGAAAACAAAGTGAAGGATTATGAGATTTGTAAAGACCTAGAGTTAGAAACCAAAAGGGAAAAACGTGTTCAGAATGTCTCAAGTTGAAAGGATTGAAGAAAAAAATCAAGTCCTGGATGACAATATTGAAGGATTCTGTGGACAGAATCCACCACTTTAGCTGTCAGTTTGTCCTACTATGGTGGCTTGCATGTTGCTGTTATGCTGGAGACTATGCCAGTGGGGACACCCATGGTGGTGAGGTTTCAGCTGAGCTTTCAGACTAAGACAGACTAAAGAGGAGAGGTGCCTACTTCTGAAAGTTTAGCCACTGAAAACCTTAAGAAAAGCAATGGAACACTGTCAGATAGCACCAGAATACTGAATATTGAAACATGATAAGGAGCACCAGAATATTGTCAAATAGAGTTCCAGAAGATGAGCCTCTCCGTTTGGAAGGTGCTCAAAATACAACTGGGAAAGAACTGCCCCCCTCCCCCTCCCCACCCCCGCTAAGTAGAGTTTCCTTGATGATATGAATGGAGTAAAGCTTTCAGGACCTTCATTTACTGATGGGGCACATCTCAAAATGAGGACAAACAGCTACGAACATCCATTAATAATTGGAACATGGAATGTATGAAGTATGAATCTAGGAAAATTGGGAGTTGGTCAAAAATAAAATGGAATGCATCAAAATCAGTATCTTAGGCATTAGTGACCTGAAATGGACTGATTGATATAGGCTATTTTGAATCTGACAATCACATGGTTTACTATGGCAGGAATGACAAATTGAAAAATGGCATCCTTATTCATCATCAAAAAGAGCATTTCAAGAACTACTTTGAAGTACAATGCTGACTGTGACAAGATAATATCCATATGCATATAAGGAAAACCAGTTAATACCATGATTATTCAAATTTACACAACAACCATTAAAGCCAATGATGATGAAACTGAAGAATTCTACCAACTTCTTCAGTCTGAAATTGATCAAACATGCATTCCTGACGTATTGATAACTACTGGTGATTAGAATGTAAAAACTAGAAACAAAGAGGAAGGATCAATAGTTGGAAAATATGACCTTGGTGGGTGAAAGAAACAACACTGGGGATCACATGGTAAAGCTTTTTAAGACCAATGACTTCTTCATTGTAAATATCTTTTTAAGACAGCGTAAAAGATGACTATACACATGGACCTCACCAGATAGAATAAACAGAAATCAAATTGACTACATCTTTGTTATGAGACAGTGGGAAATCTCTATATCACCAGCTAAACCAAGGCCAGGCACAGGCTGTGGAACAGAACATCAATTGCTAATATACAAGTGCAGGCAGAAACGAAAGAAAATTAAAACAAGTCCATGAGAGACAAAATATGACCTGGAATATATCCCATCTGAATTTAGAGACCATCAGATTTGATGGAACAGATTTGATGCATTGAACACTAATGGCTAAAGATCAGAAGAGTTGTGGGAAGACATTAAGAACATCATATGGTTCTTAATGTCATTAAGACAAGAAGGAAAAGGACAAAATGAATGTCAGAGGTTCTGAAACTTGCTCTCTAGCATAGAGATGCTAAAGTAAAAGGAAGAAATGAGGAGGTAAAAGAGTTGAACAGGAAATTTCAAAAGGCAGCTTGAGAACACAAAGTCAAATATTATAATGAAATATACAAAGACCTGGAGTTAGAAAAACAAAAGGGAAAAACATGTTCATCATTTCTCAAGTGAAAGAAATCAAGAAAAAAATCAAACTTCGAGTTGTAATATCAAAGGATTCTCTGGGCAAAATATTGAATAATACAGAAAGCAGTAAAAAAGATGTAAGGAATATACAGTCACCGTACCAAACAGAAATGATCAGCGTACAACCATTTCAAGAGGTAGCATATGGTCAAGAGCTGATTGTACTGAAGGAAGAAGTCCAAGGTGCACTGAAGGCATTGGCAAATAATAAGGCTCTGAGAATAGATGGAACACAAATTGAAATGTTTTAACAAACTGATGCGGCCCTGGAGACATTCACTCATCTATGCCAAGAAATTTGGAAGATAGCTACCTAGCCAACGTATTTGAAGAGATCCATATTTGTGCCCATTCCAAAGAGAGGTGACCCAATGGAATGCAGAAATCATCAAGCAATATTATTAATGTCACATACAAGTAAACATTTGCTGTAGATAATTCATAAATAGCTGCAACAGTACACTAACAGGCAACCGCCAGAAGTTCAAGCTGGATAAAGACAAGGACATGGAACGAGGAACATCATTGCTGATGTCAGATGGATCTTGGCTGAAAGCAGAGAATACCAGAAAGATATTTACCTGTGCTTTATTGACCATGCAAAGGCTTTTGGCTGCATAGATCACGACAAGCTATGGATAACATTGCGAAGAATAGGTATTCCAGAACATTTAATTGTACTCAAGAGGAACCTGTATATATACCAAGTGTAACCAACTCGACGGCACTTAACAAAAACAAAAAACAAGTTACTAGAACAGAACAAGGGGACACTGAATGGTTTAATATAAGGAATGGTGTCTTCTTTCACCATACTTATTCAACACTAAGCAAATAATTCGAGAAACTGGATTATACGGGGAAAAAACATGGCATCAGAATTGGAGGAAGACTAACAACCTGTGATACAAACAGGTTGCAGATGATAAAAACTTGCTTGCTAACAGTGAAGAGGGCTTAAAATACTGATGAAGATCAAATAATACAGCTTTCAGTATGGGTTGCATGTCAATGTACATTAAACAAAATTCCTCAACATTGAACCAATAAACAACATTCTTATCAATGGAGAAAAGATTGAAGTTGTCAAAGACTTCATTTTGCTCAGATCAAGCATCAGCACTCATGAAAACAGCAGTCAAGAAATCAAACAACATATTGCATTAGGTAAATCTGCTGTACAAGACCTCTTAAAAGTGTTCAAAAGCAAAGATGTCAGTTTAAGGACTAAGGTACACCTGACCAAAGCCATGGTATTTTTAATAGCCTCATATGCATGTGAATATGGACAATGAGTAAGAAAGACAGTAGAAGAATTGGTACATTTGAGTTATGGTGTTGAAGAAGAAGAATATTAAACGTACCATGGACTGCCAGAAAAACAAACAAATCTGAGTTGGAAGAACAGTCAGAATGTTCCTTAGAAGCAAAGATGAAGAGACCTCGTGTCTCATACTTTGGACATGTTGTCCGGAGGGACCAGTTCCTAGACAAGGGCACCATGCTTAGAAAAGTGAAAGATCAGAGATCAAGAGGAAGACGCCCAATAGATGGATTAACACAGTGGCTGCGAAAATGGATCTAAACAGCAGCAATTGTGAGGATGGCACAGGACTGGGTAGTTTTCCATTCTGTTGTGCCTAGGGTGGCTATGAGTTGGAACCAACTAGACTGCATGCACCTAACCACAAGATAGGGGAACTTCCCCACAAGACTGGGTCCTGTTTCCCCAAGAGTCCAGGCCCTGCCTGCAGACCAACCTGCCCTTCCAACAGTACAAACAGTTGGGAACAGTAGTTGGGGGCCTCTGAGACTGAGCCATTCTATATCCTCACAGGAAGGGTGCCATTGTCTATCTCAGAATCTTCTCGAGGCCTGAAGTTGAGCACTGGACTCAAGATGCTCACAAGGGAACACAGCAGAGCTGAACAACGCTTCCTTCACTGCAAGCATATTGTTGTTGTTGAGTGTTATCAAGTCAGTTCTGACTCACAGTGACGCTGTATAGGGTTTCCAAGGAGGATCTGAAGTAGCAGCCTTGTGGTTAGCAATCCAGTGTTTATCCTACATCACCACACTAAAACTCCTCACTGCAAGGATAGAACTTTGGTAAGGTTGCCTGGCAGATGTACTCATTTGCTCCACACTACGCTGGTGAAGACATCTTCAGAAATGAATCTATCCTGAGTATTTATTACACATGGAAGAGGGATATGGGTTCAGGTCCCCTCAACCCAACCTCTGTTGTCTGGGCATGTGATCTTGGACAAGTCCCTTATCTTCCTTTGGCTTCAGGACAGTGTAGGGTTAGTGACTTTGGTCATAAAGATCCCTAGGACCCTGGGAGCTACCTGTTCTTGCTGGTGAGCCTGTTTCCACTTTGAATCTATTCCTGTCCAAGTACCCACATCTGGTGTTCCTTCCTGCCCACCCCCTTGCTGCCCAGGAGATGGCAGCTGCAGCCTCAGCAAGGAAGAGGAATGCATGGTTTGGAGAGGGGCTGGTGGCACGGTGGTGCCCATTGCAGCCTTGGGTGCAGACGGGGCCTTCCTGGAGGTGCAGGGGTGTTAGGGCAGACGGATAGGAGAGCGCCCTGAGAAAAGGAAAAGAGAAGCCCACTTGCAGAGTTGTTGTTAAGTGCCGTCAAGTTGATTCCAACCCATAGTGACCCTATATAGGGTTTCCAAGGAGCAGCTGGTAAGCTTGAACCGCCGACCTTGCAGTTCAAATGGCTTTGCAGTCTGGCACAGTAACCCATAGCGCCATACCAGGACTCTATGCTTGTGGAATGGGGATGGCCAAAGCCTGGCCCAGGAGTGGCTCAGGGACTATGGCAGATGAGCAAGTAGTACAATTCCCCAGTGGGTCTCTCTTCCAGAGAGACCCCATGTCCTGTCCCCAAGGCTCAGCCTAGGTTTAACCCCTTTGAAATGTTGCAGGACCCAGAGCCCAGAGGAAGTAGCCAGCAAGCAGCTGTCTGGAAAGAGCATGAGTTCAGTTCCCTGTCCAGTCCACCCAATTGTGCTCAGCAGGTGGGCCTTCCTTCCTGGGTCACCTAGGCTCTAATGGGGTAACTTGTGGTATAGGGGATTCTTCCATTTACCCTCCCTGAAGACTTCCAAGCCTGCCTGTCCCAGCTCAGCCAACATCCTACCCAACGGGGATGAGGGCAAGGATGCAGGAAGATGGATTCTGCATTTCTTAGGTCTTGATTTTATCAAAGCAGGGCTGTGTACAGATGAAAAAACCCGGGATCAGGGTGTACAGAATGAGGAGTAGGGGTCCTGCCAAAACTCACAGTGGGTTGGAGATACACCCCTGGGTCCTAATGCCCCCAACTCCCAGCTCCCACCCTGGTAAACTCTGCCCGCTCATCATCTGTCTCACACGCTGGTGAAGCACATGTAGGTTCTGGTGGGGCAGGGAACAGGGCCAAAGTGGGGGCCCCAAAGCCTTAGTCACTGGTCCCTCAGCATGTACAGACTTCAGTGATACCCAGAAACCAGAAGTTGGGCCCTGGAGCTAACTAAAGAGCATGCTCTCTTTGCTGGTACCTGGTGTTTCCATGGCAACTCTTCTTCTAGGACTAAGCAAAGGCTAAGAATTACTACATCATGTCAGTGGGCCACTAGAGGGATAGTCCAGGTACAGATGGAGAAACTGAGAACAAGAGCAGAGCAGCAATGTGCTCCAAGTCACAAAGACCCAGATTGCTCGGGGAAGGTGAGATAGTAATCCCACAACTGAATACATACATAAAATAGTATCAGTAAGTGAAGGTGCTTTGAAGAAAAATATTAAAAAGTAAAAAAGGACAGGAAATGATGGCCAGTAGGGGGGAAACAGAGATTAGCGATCTGATGGTCAGGGGGCACCTCTCTGAGAAGGTGACATTTGAGCAAAGATCTCAATGAAGGGAAGGGAAGGATGGTCTAGGCAGAGGAAATGACAAGTGAAAAGGCCCTGAGGTAGGAATGTGTCCAGCGCACTCGGGAACAGTAAGGTGGCCAGGATGGGACTGAAGAGGAAGGAGAGTGGGAGAGATGACAGGTCAGGGAAGTGGACTAGAGCCAGACTCATAGGGTCTGATAGGCTGCAATAAGGACTTCAAAGGGATCCGGGATGTGATGGGAAACCATGGGGAGGATGGGAAAGTTATTTAAAATAATTGCTCAGATAGCAGAGAGGTGAGAAGGGTGTGAGTAAGGGCTAAGGCAGAGAGACCACTGAAGAGACAGACAATTGCAACAATTGAGGAGGGAGGTGATGATGGAAAGACAGTGATGAGACTCCGGAATGTTCTGAGGGTAGTGGGTTAAAGGACTCTCCAATGGTTTGGAAGTGGGAGACAGAGCATTAAGGACGAATAGAGGCAGGGGAAGTGAGAGGGTTCTGGAATATTCTTAGGATCTCCCTGATGGTTTGGATGGGGTGAACAAAGAGAAAGTAGAGGAAGGGAAAATAGTCAAATTCTGGAATGTAGTCAGGTTCTGAGGGTGGGGCAGATAGGATTCCATGATAATTTGGATGGGGTAGGGGGAGAGAGAGTAGAGGTGGAAGAAGTAGTCAGATTCTGGAATGTTCTGAGGGTGAAGCAGATAGGACTCCCTGATGGTTTGGTTGGGGTAGAGGGAGAGAGAGTAGAGGAGGGAATAGTCAGCTTCTGGAATGTTCAAGGGTCAAATGCACAGGACTCACCCATGGGATGCAAGACAGGAGTCTGGCCACTCCAGATTTCTAACTGAGCAACTAGTTAGTGCCATCTGCTGTGCACAACTCTGACCCTGCTGGGGTGCACCCTTCTCCGGGTCCCCAGGTTCCTTCATGGCAACTCCCTGCATTCGGTCTGCTGCCAGCAAAACACCTAAAATCACCTCCTGTCTTACCTCCTGCCCATCTGAGACACAACTGGTTTCTAAGAAGACTTGCTCCTCATCCCCCATGTCGGCAGGCATAGGTGGGATGTTGTTTCTGAGACAGTCCAGCAAAGACCATGGGGTTGAAGCAGGGAAGCACTCCAAAACGCAATAGGGATAGGGCTGGTACATAACTATGGAAAAGGGCCAGCTGGCTGACAAGGCAACCTAGGCCACTGCAGATGGACTGTGTGCATATGGTGTCCAAGAGGCTCCAGGGAAGGCTACAGAGATCATACTCCTTCATAGTTAAGGAAACTGAAGCCCTGGAAGACGAGATATCCCAACCAACATCTCTCAGATGGACACAGGGCTCCACCGCAGGCCCCATCAGATAGATCACCACACAAGATGGGTGGGTTTCTCAGGGCGTCCCTGCCCCACAGCAATGATGGATCATTAGTGTTCACTCTGGGTCAAATTTCAAGGGAGACTGTTGTCTCTAATGCCCTCTGATCTTCCTGCCACCCCCACCCTGACCTACGCCAGTCCCTGGTCCTTGGCCCTTTTTGGCCCCCTGCAGGGCTGTTCAGTGTCAGCTGAAGGGCGTAGTCTGGTGACCAGCTCTCAGATGGGAACATTGAGGCATAAATCCTAACAACTGACAGGTCTCCTTCCTGTCCTCACCCTTCCTGGCATGTTTGATGGGGTCAGAGTGGATGGGGTTGGGAGGACAAGCACATAGACCTTGGCTCCATCCGGGCTGGGCCACCCTCAAGTTTCCGACCTGATAAATGGACACTAAGAGGGTGAAGCCTGGACCAGTACTGAACTTTATGGGCTGAGAGAGAGTCACTGAGGGCTGAGCCCCAGTGCAGACCCTTGGGATTTATGTTGAAGCAACAGTGAAGATCCCCAAGGAGCAGAGAGGAACCTGGGGCTTCAGGTATATAGGGAGGTGGGGGTTGCTACTTACAGCCCAGTGCAGCCTGGGTTACCCAACCCCACTTCAGTGACCACCCAGCCCAGCTCCTGCCTTCAGCTCTAGCCCCAGCCTGAAGGATTCAACAAACTCTTATAGCACTTGAATAGCTGGAGAGGACTGGGTGTCTGTTAAGCAACCCCATGAGTGGGTGTCCATAAGCATTTATGTGCCTACTTTCTTCTGTGTCTGGTGCTAGGCGATGATGTTTATGTGCATAAATCCTGAGAAGGGCTACCCTGAAAGGACACATGGAGGCCGTGGGGACACAGAGCAGGGAGATGCCAGCCCTCCATGAGATGGTTGAGGCAGGGCATTGCAGGATGAGTAAGAGTTTTCCAGGCACTCAAAACAGAAGGAATGGAATGGAGCCGTGGCACAGAAGTGTGAACGAGCTTGGAAGGAGCTGGGTGGTTGGGGTGCAGGGAGTGGTGTGAAGTGATGGGACAATGAGGCTGGTGAGGGGTCAGAATGTCAGAGGATGGAACTTGAGGCTGAGTCGTGGCAGGCTTTACCCAGAGGAAATGAGAGTTTCCTCAGAGCCCAATGCCTTCTAGTTCAGCCTTGGACATTCTCCTCCCAGCTCCAACATGGAAGGTTAGAAGATTGAGGCTTAGAAAAAAAAACAGGGGCCTACCCCTGCTCAGCTCTGGTAGCATAGTGGTTACGAATTGGGCTACTAACCTCAGTGTCAGCAGTTCGAAACTACCAGCTGTTCGGTGGGAGAAAGACGAGGTTTTCTGCTCCCTTAAAGATTTACAGCCTCAGAAATCTTGTACAGGATCACTGTGAGTCGGAACCAACTCCACGGCACATAACAACAACAACCACCCCTGCTCACGGAGTCCTGGTGTGGCGCTGTGGGTTAATACGCCAGCCTGCAAAGCCGTTTGAACTCCAAGGTTAGCGGTTCAAGCTCACCAGCTGCTCCTCAGAAACCCTTTACAATGTCACTATGGGTTGGAACTGACTTGACAGCATGTAACAACAACCCCTGCTCACATCCCTAGACCTTCCTGGCCCCTGTGTGTCCCTAGCATCACTCCCTTTTGCCTGGAGCCCAAGAAGCCACCTGCAACTCCATACTCTACCACCAGGTGTCGCTATCCACACGCTGTAGTCCAGAGGAACCACACTGCAAAGCCACGCCTCAGGATTCACAAGACTAGCTCTGCAAGACAGTAAGGGGCGGTGCACAGGGTGCCCCATCCTGCCTCATGCAACTTCAGCTTGGAACTTCCTGCAGCTCCCCAGCCCCTCTGCCTGTAACACCCTCTTCTGCCTCTCTAAGTAACTCTCACTAGACCTTCAAAGCCCACTGGAGGCAGCACCTCCTCCAGGAAGCCTTCCCTGAATTGTTTTCAAAGCTCCTCTGTGTCCACAGCCCTCTGTGGCCTCTCACTGTTACATTGACTGTGCAGCATGTCCTACCTGTTTCTGGGCCTAACTCCCCACCAGACATCAGTAGCGTAGTATGATGAGCTCTGCAGTCCAGTACACTAGGGTTTGAATCCCTGCATGACACCAGAATGGCTGTCTATAAAATTTTTGTGTGGTGTATCAGCATAAATCTATTATTTTTATGAGAATATGCCTATAGTTATCTATAACAACAAAAACATGTTTCATAAGCCCAGTTCACATGTGTTCATTTGCCTTATGAACCTTCCAGTGAGCTCCAGTCAGACCTGTCATCATTGCCCAAATACAAGGCTGCTCCAAATCACATCCTTTTGTCTGCAAGCATCTACAAGACCATGCTGCTGCTTGGGTTTTTATAGCAGCTAATCTGGTCAAGGAGTCCTGGTGTGGTGCTGTGGGTTAATGCGCCAGACTGCAAAGTCATTTAACTGCAAGGTTCAAGCTCACCAGCTGCTCCTTGGAAACCCTACACAGGGTCACTATGGATCGGAATCAACTCGACGGCACTTAACAACAACAACAGCAGCAATCTGGTCAAACAGTCCTGGTGTGATGCTGTGGTGTGGCGCTGGACTACAAAGTTGGCTTGAACCTCAAGGTCGGTGGTTCAAGCTCACCAGCTGTTCCTTGGAAACCCTAATCAGGGTCAGTATGAGTCAGAACCAACTCAACGGCGCTTAACAACAGCAGCAACAAATTTGGTAAAACTTTCTGGTGTTTTAGCTACAGTACAGTGGTAATTTGCACTTGCGAACCTATATTTTGGGGCATGAAGTAATAATTAAAGGCAAAGAAAGAAAAAAAAAAAAAAACAACGCTTCTACTCAGTTACTAATAATGTTAATAATGTTGTCATTCAGTGTAGGAAGATTTTACAAAACAATTTTGTTGTTGGCATTCACATAATCTATTATATTTAACCAATCCACAACTATATTTATGACATGTTATTCTGTGATTAAAATTAATAACAAACATCACTAAAGATTCTATATGGTCTGGTATGGGAGGAGGTCCATGGTATTGGGGGAAAAGGGGGCATGTGGTGACATCACTGTTGGTCCCTACATACTCCACTCCCACTGTACTTAACCCTCTGCCACACTGAGTTTCCACAAACTTCCTTGACACCAGAAAAACCTTTCTCCCACATAAACATGTTCAAAACCAGCCCTTTTCATTGGGAGAGGGCAGAGGGGTCTGGGCTGGGGCTGCAGCCACGAGGGGCACCACTGCCCACAGATTTGCCAGATTCCTCCACGAGACTGGAAGGCGATGCCTCCATCTACTGGGCTTTCAGAGCACCCTGGAAGCTAGGACTCTGAGATGAGGAAACTGAGGCAGCTGTCTGAGGCTGCCACCCAGGGAGCATAGTAGAGACAATGCCTGTTTCACAAAATCATGAGACTGAACTTCAAAGACCCACCCCAATCCTTAGATCTTCCAAGCTCACACACCTCCTATAACAAGGCACTCGCCACTCAGACTGCCTAGCTCTACCTGCAAGGAGAGGGTTTTGCAGTGGTCCTGGTCTATTCTAGAGAAGCCAGGGGGTATTAAGGGATCAAAAAACTTTTTTTTTTTTAAGCAACAGCCTTATCATGGCAATCCACAGGAACAAGGAAGCTTGCTTGGGGACTAAAGAAAAGCTCAAAATCTAAAAGAGTATGTGAAATTTCTCACTGTTTACATGTTAGCTCAAACCTTTTAAAAATATTGTGCCAGCCAAGCAATAGGATTCCTGGTTTATGTTTTCACTCATAGTACCCCTCCATCTCCCTTTGCACAACAGTCTGGCCACTATCAGGAAGTAGGGTCACTGAGGGAGAGCCAGCTCCACAGGACCTGGGGCTGCCTTATGGAGAACTGCCTGATAAGATATGTTTTCAAACCAGGGGCATCAACACCCTGTGGCCCTGAACTCCTGAGCATGTTCATTGTGCTGAAGTCTGTGGAGGTAGAGTCTGAAAACACCCCACCATCATTACCGGAGATAAAGGAAGGCCTGCAGCAGAAGCAGCAACAGACAAGACAGAAACAAGCAAAACCAACTGCAAATCCTTGTGCCAAGTGCAAAACAAGTAAGGAACGGAATGATATTAATAACACAACATCATTTCAGACAACTAAAAATATATGTACAAGAGTGGGCTATGCATTTGATCTAGCCTCAATGGCTTGATAATCAGAACTTGACCATTGCTGTTAATTGCTGTTGAGTAGATTCCAAACCATAGCGAACCTGCATAGTATTTCCAAGGAGGAGCTGGTAGCTTGAACCACTGACATGGCTGTTCAAACAACTTTGCAGTCTGACACATTAGCCCACAGTTTGCCTAAATCAGGACTCCAGAATTGGACTTGTTGTTGTTGTTAGGTGCCATCGAGTAGGTACTAACTCACAGCAAACCTATGCACAACAGAATGAAACACTACCCGATCCTGGGCCAACCTCACAAATGTTGCCATGCTTGAGCCCATCGATGCTGCCACTTTGCCAATCCATCTCACTGGAGGTCTTCCTCTTTTTCTCTGACCCTCCACCTTACCAAACATGATATCCTCTCCAGTGACTGGTCCCTCCTGACAACATGTCTGAAGTATGAGAGATTAAATTGGCCATCCTGGTCTCCAATGAGCACTCTGGCTGCACTTCTTCCAACACAGATCTGTTGGTTCTTTCGGCCCATGGCACTTTCAATATTCTCCTCCAACACCGTAACTCAAAAACATCAATTCTACAATCTTCCTACTCACTGTCCAACTTTTGCATGCATATGAGGTGATTGAAAATACCATGGCTTGGGTCAGGCACAACTTAGTCCTCAAGCTGACATCTTTGTTCTTCAACCCTTTAAAAAGGTCTTCTTCAGAAGATTTGCCTAATGCAATACGTCATTTGATTTCTTGGCTGCTGTGTCCATCAGTGTTGATGGTTGGTTGATCCAAGAAGAATGAAGTTCTTGACAACTTCAACATGTATGCTGAGCAAATAATCAGAGAAACTGGGTTATATGAAGAACAATGTGGCATCAGGATTAGAGGAAGACTCATTAACAACCTGTAATATGCAGATGATACAACCTTGCTTGCTGAAAGTGAAGAGGACTTAAAACATTTACTGATGAAGATCAAAGAGCACAGCCTTCAGTATGGATTACATCTCAATATAAAGAAAACAAAAATCCTCACCACTAGATCAATAAACAACATTCTTATCAATGGAGAAAAGACTAAAGTTTTCAAGGACTTCATTCTTCTTGGATCAACTATCAACACTCACGGAAGCAGCAGCTAAGAAATCAAACGATAATGAAAGTGCCATGGGCTGCCAAAAGAACCAACAGATCTGTGTTGGAAGAAGTGCAGCCAGAGTGCTCCTTTGACCAGACTTGGTCTGTCATACTTTGACCATATTGTCAGGAGGGACCAGTCACTGGAGAAGGATATCATGTTTGGTAAGGTGGAGGGTCAGAGAAAAAGAGGAAGATCCCCAGCGAAATGGATTGGCAAAGTGGCAGTATCGATGGGCTCAAGCATGTCAGTGATTGTGAGGTTGGCCCAGGACCGGGCAGTGTTTCATTCTGTTGTGCATAGGTTCGCTATGAGTTGGTACCAACTCAATGACACCTAACAACAACAAGCCTTAAAAAAAAAAAAAAAAAGTAGGGCATGGAAAGAGGGCAAAGAGTAACTTTACAGCAGAGACACCCGACAGACACTACCTCAACAGGTAGTCAAGAATAACATCAATAGTGCTAGTTCATGTTGATATATATCTGGTCTGGATTGGATGGTATCTCCCAATAAATATGTTGAAGTTCTAATCCCTGTACCAACTGAGAGTAATAAGTTACCATGAGGTCCTATATTAGGACCCAATATGATTGGTGTCCTTATAAAAAAAGAAAAGAGGCAGAGAGGCATACAGAGAGAAGGTGGGCATTTGAAGACAGAGCCGAGATTGGAGTAATGTGTCTACAAGCCAAGGAGGACCAAGGCTTGACAGGAACCAGGAGACACTGGAAGAGATAAGGAAGGGGTTTCCCCTAGAGTCTTCAACGATCACAGCTATGCCAATACCCTAATTTAGACTTCTGGCCTCCAAAACTACGATAGATAAATTTCTGTTGTCTTAATCCACCCAATTTGTGGTATTTTTGTTATGTTAGCTCAAAGACCCCAACACAGTCCCTTTGATATGAGGCAGTAAGAATGACACTTTCTCTTGAATATTCATTCCATATTGTTGTTGTTAAGTACCATCAAGATGATTCCAACCCATAGCGACCCTGTATAGGGTTTCCAAGGAGCCGATGGTGAGCTTGAACCACCAACCTTGCCATTCAAACTGAATTTGCTGTCTAGTGCAGTAACCCAAATCCTAGTCTAATCACAAGGAAGAGAGCACACAAATCCCAGTGGAGGATTTGCTTGATCAATGCTACCTAACCAGAGCGCCCCAAGACTGTCACAGTGCAACAGATTTGTCCAATGCAATACATTGTTTGATTTTTTGACTGCTGATTTCATGAGTGTTGACTGCAGAGCCAAGCAAAATGAAGTCTTCGAAAACTTGAAAAAAAAGACATTTGATAAAACTAAGGAAATCTGAATAAAATGTGGACTTCAGTTAATAATAATAGTAACACACCAATGGTGGCTCATTCATTATGACAAATGTGTATATTAATGTAAGATTGTTTAACAATAAGGGAAGTGGAGTAGGAATGGAGGATTGTACACTCTCTACACTATCTTTGTAATTTCCCACAAGCTACTCCTGGTGTAAGGCTTTCTGATATCATAGTGGTTACGAATCTGGTTGCTAGCCTCAAGATTAGCCGTTGGAAACTACCAGCCATTCTGCAGAAGAAAGATAAAGCTTCCTGCTCCCATAAAGATTTACAGCCTTGGAAACCCATGTAGGGTGGCTAAGAGTCGGAACTGACTCCACGGCACACCAACATCACCACCACCATTCCTGATGTGGCTCTGTAGGTTAATGCACTGGACTGAAAATTATTAATGCACTGATCTGCAAGGTTGGTGGTTCAATCTCACCAGCCACTCCTCAGAAACCCTATACAGGGTCACCATGGATCGGAACTGCCTCAATGGCACTTAACATCAACCTTCTAAAATAAAATGTTTGTTTAAACATACAGCCACATCAAGCCACAGTAGACATCTTCTAAAGTTTCTCCCAATAGAGAAACATGCAGTAAATCTGTTAGGATGAAGTCTGGAGGAGGAGGCAGGAGCATGGACAGCCTCCAAGGACAGTGATGAGGATGATGAAAAGTGACAGAGCAGAGGTAACTGAGCCCAGCCACCCTCCATACAGTCCTGTGTGTGTGGAAATAGCCACCTACCTTCATGAGTCCCAGGAGGGAGACCCAGGGGACATGACAACAGAGCATCTGGTACCCACTGTAGCTGTGCCATTGTGAACTGATTCTCAAGTTGGCATTGCCCAGAGAAAGTGCTGGCCCAACAGGCACCAAGAAAGTCTTGGCAGCAGGGGCCTGTGGGTGGGCCGGGTCCTGCCAAGAGGATGTGGAACTAATCCTAAGTGTGTATGTGTCCATGGCCACATGCATGTGCATGTATGTGGATGTGTGTTTGTGTGCATGCATGCATTATGTGCATGTGTGCATGCAAATGTATGTTACAACTCTGTGTGTGTGTGTATGTGTGTGTGTGTGTTGGAGGATATCACGTTCTGCCTGATACTCAGCCTCTAGCTGCTTCATGGGAAAGAAATGAGAATTCTTGTGACTGCCACAGTTCGGGTTAAGATGGGTCCAGTGGGCTTCTCCAGACTGGTTGCAAGTTTCTGACTTATCCCTGAGATAAGGCGAAGAGGGGTCTGGATGAGATATGGCCAGATTTGGACTGGTGCGCAAAGACCCTAAACCAAAAGGGCCTGATGTCTAAAGGAGAATCAACTACAGAGGGCCTGCTTTCTCTCCACCCTCCACCCCTTAGTCCAGCCAGAGACATTTTAAGATGCAAACACACATACATACATACATACATACACACACACACACACACACACACACACACAGTGCTTCAGTGGCTCCTCTTCCTCCGAGGATGAAAATTCAAATGCTGGAGGCCTGGTGTGGCACTGAAGGTTAATGTGCTGGACTACAAGGTCAGTTTGAACTACAAGGTCGGTAGTTTAAGCTCACCAGCTGCTCCTCCGAAACCCTATACAGAGTTACTGTGGGTGGGAACTGACTCAATGGCACTTAACAACAACAACAACAATATAAAATCTACTAGAAGCTCTGGTAGCATAGTAGTTACAAGTCAGGCTTCTAACCTCAAGGTCAGCAGTTTAAAACTATCAGCTGTTCCTAGGGAGATAGATGAGGCTTTCTGCTCCTGTAAAGATTTACAGTCTTGGAAACCCCATGCAGGGTTGCTATGAGTCAGAACCGACTCCACGGCACACTACCACCAACAGGTCCAGTCTGGCCGTGCCCTGCTGCCCTCTCCACACTCAAATCAGCTATTCAACCTTCATGCAAGACCCTCCAAGTACATCAACCTTCTTTTCCATTGCAGAAGCTCTGCATATACTGTTTCCTTTGCCTAGAATGTTCTTCCACACTTTGAGCTTTTGTTGTTGTTAAAGTATTGTTGAGAAGAACAAACAAGATGGTGGATCAGGTGGAAATGAAGTAAAGAGCTCCACCAGCAACAACACAGAATATCCAACCAAGCAGGCTCAGGGGATAGTCCCAGAACTCTAAACTACATATAAAGGAATATTTAGAAGGTTGGAAGGCTTACAGCTGGGGAATTTGTGGCAGAAGCAAGAAATCCATTTCTTTCTAGTCCGGGATGTTCAGCTGCTCCAGGAGCCGCCATCTTGGGTGAGACCAAGTAGGGGAGCAGCCACAGACGCCTGGCAGAACCGTGGAGATAAAGGTGTAGACATTCTTTTCTTTTGGTGCCTGTTCATTGGTCCCTTGCTGTCTGTG
>NW_006408660.1:4965036-4970386 GCF_000296735.1 Chrysochloris asiatica
AGACAAAGTTTGGCCATCCTGGCTTCAATGGAGCACTCTTGCTCTACTTCTTCCAACGCAGCTCTATTTGTTCTTTTGGAAGCCCATGGTACTTTCAATATTCTCATCCAACACCATAACTGAAATGCATCAATTCTTCTTCTACGGTCTTCCTTATTCACTGGCCAACTTTTGCATGCATACAAGGTTATTTACCATGGCTTGGGTCAGGAGCACCTTAGTCCTCAAACTCACATCTTTGCTCTTGAACACTTTAAAGAGGTCTTGTGAGATCTCTAGTGGACCAGGTACACTACCAGGTACACTACCCACAATACCCAATGCACAATGGTAGAAAAATAGGAGAGAACAACCACAATGAGATTGGTCATCCTTGTTCTGCTTTCAGATGATACATATTTCAAGCTAAGCTCCTTTCCGGCAGGATCATAAGGATGAAAGAAAGATGTCATCAACACAAGTCAACATCCTTTTTCTTCCCTTCCAAGTCCCTGCATGGTATGGTAGGCCGACTAACCAACTAGTCCACCATAGGTAATAAGTGAAACCAATTTCTCAGCCAAGGATAGACACGTTCTCACTTTTATTCACAACTCTCAAATTCACATTTTGGGTCTGTCTTTTCTAACACCCCACTCATGTTAACAATTTTCACATTAGGCATAGGGTGTTCAGTGGTGAGTGAGAGAGAACTCACCCTAAACTGGCCATAGCAGAAGGGAGTTTACACATCATGTAACTGGGAAAACCCAGCATTTGCCTGGCATCTCTCTCCTAGCTTCTCTAACATTTTGCTTAGACTAGTCTCTAACAGACACCACCACTCTATAGTTTGTCCAACTGTGGTGGCTTCTGTACTGCTGTGCTGCTGGAAGCTATGCCGCCTGTATTTTAAAGGGCCACCCATGGTAGACAGGTGTCAGCTGAGCTTCCAGATTAAGAAGCAGATAAAGTGCCAGAAGAGAAGACACTCAGATTGGCAGCTACTCAAAATATGACTGGTGAAGAGCTATCTCCACAAAGTAGAGTAGACCATGATAAAGCAAATGGAGTAAAGTTCCTATGACCTTCATTCGCTGATGGGGTAGAATTCAAAATGAGGAGAAACAGTAACAAGCGTCCATTAATGAATGTACTGAGTCTGAATCTAGGAAAATTGGAAGTTGTCAGAAATGAAATGGAATGCATAAAAATTGATATGCTAGATATTAGTGAGCTGAAATGGACTGGTACTGGCCATTTCAAATCATATAATCATATGGGTTACTAAGTCGGAAATGAAAAATGGAAGAGGAATGGTGTCACTTGCATCATCAAATAGAACAATTCAAGATCTGTCTTGAAGTAATACAACGCTGCCTGTGATAGGATAATGTCCATACATCTATAAGGAAGACCAGTTAACGCCACTATTATTCAAATTTACACACCAACCATTAAAGCCAATGATAATGAAACTAAAGAATTCTACCAACTGCTTCCATCTGAAATTGAGCAAAATCAAGATGATTAATAACTATTAGTGATAATTACTGGTGATTAGAATATGACGGTTAAAACAGAGAAATATCAGTAGTTGGAAAATATAGCCTTCGTGACAAAAATGATGCTGGAGACCACATGATAGAATTTTGCAAGACCAATGACTCATTCATTGCAAATATCTTTTTTTTAAACAACAAAAAAGATGACTACATTCATGGACCTCACCAGATGGGATACATAGAAATCAAACTGACTACATCTGTGGGAGAAGACAGTAGACTTAAAATACTTACTGATGAAGACAGAGCACAGTCCTCAGTAGGGGTTGTACCTCAAAGTAAGGAAACAAAATCCAGCATTTTGTGTTTCTGAGGAATCAAAAGGAAAGTTGGCCCATCAGAGAAAATGCCTTCTAGAACTGAAAGTTAAATGGGACCCAAGTCGCATGCTTACTGGTGCAACCTGGGTCTACTTGTAAGTGAAATTGGGGGGAGATGCAGCAATGAAGGCACAAGCTGAGTGTTGACTTGTTCTATTGGCACCCGCTGGTCGTGAGATAAATGATCAAGACTTCAAGGAAAGGTTCCGGTCTTTGCTTTCAACCTTCCTACCAATTGATCATCCAGTAGCATAGCTAAGTGCAGTGTCATCTTTGGATATTCATTGGAAAGCCAGGAGCTTCACCTTCCCAGGGTCCTATCCGCCCATATGTAGTGACCCCTGAGCTAACTAAAGAGAGGACTGAATGAAGTTGGGAATGCTGGCCCAGGAATGAGTGGAAGGAAAGATGAGTGAGTGTTAATGGATCCATTTACACTGCAGTTGTTTTATTAGCAAAGGGAAATGTTGGTGTGAGATGCTGTCAAGTTGGCTCCTACTCATAGAATGGGGAACTTAACCAATAAATTGTAAGAAAATTTGCTTTAAAAAATAAAACAAAATCCTCACCACTGGAAAAATAAATAACATTAAGATAAATGGACTCAGATTGAAGTGATCAAATACTTTATTTTTCTTGGGTCAACAACCAACAATCATGCAAGAATTCAAATGACATATTGCAGTAGGCAAATCTGCTGCACAAGACCTCTTTAATGTGTTCAAGAGCAAAAATGTCAGTTTGAGGACTAAGGTTCACCTGAGCTATGGTATTTTTAATAGCCTCCTATGCATGTGAAAATTTGACTATGAACAAAGAAGATCTTGTAGAAGATTTGATGCATTTGAGTTATGGTATTGGAGAATATTAACAGTTACATGGACTGCCAGAAGAACAAACAAATCTGTGTTGTAAGAAATACAACAAGAATGCTCCTTAGAAGCCAGGATGGTCAAACTTCATCTCTCCTACTTGGGACATGTTATCAGGAGGGACCAGTCCCTGGAGAAGGACATCATGCTTGGTAAAGTGGAGAGCCAGAGAAAAAGAAGACCCCCCATTGAGATGGACTGGACAGTGACAGCAGCAGTGGGTTCAACGGTAACAATGGTGAGGATGGTGCAGATTTAGCGGCACCTAACAGTAACAAAAATATGTAACAGATACAAAGTCCCAGATTAAATATAATCTCATCATTATTCACGTGTCTTCATTCAATACTTTCAAGTGACAGATGTCAAAATGGGATTCACCAGGGAAGGGCTTTATTAAGGGAAACGTCTGAAAGAACATGACAAAGCTGTTACACATTTTGTTGTTGTTAGGTGCTATCGAGTCAGCACAACAGAAATACTGACTAGTCCTACACAAACCTTGTGATTGTTGCTACCCTTGAGCCCACTTCTTCTTTCACAGTCCAACCCATCTCAGTGGGGGTGATCTTCCTCTTTTTCAACGAACCCTCTACCTTACCTGAACACCTCAATAGATGAAAGAGAGAGAGGAGTACTGATGGAAGCAACCTCATCTGTTCAGCAAGGCAGCTGGGGAATCCTCAACCCAAAGTTGGTTGTCAAAGTAATTTTGTGTCTCCCATGAATGGGCCTGCCCTAGTCTCCCTGTGATGCTCATTCACTGGCCAGGAGGAGCTTGTAGGAAGAAGCAAGCACTCATGCGGTGTGGCAATCGGTTCAAAACTCACCAGTTGGGGTCCCTGATCAATCATGCTCCCTATTATTTGAAGCATGCAAGGTACATTCTCATGGCCACACAGAAAACTTCCTGTACTTCACAGATCTACTTTTCCACCCAGGTTCTAGAAAGAGTGTCTCTGGGTCTTACTGACCTGTGTTTCTTCAGGGGAAAATCCAAGGAATGAAGGTTAATGGTATGAACTACAGCTCCTTACATCATAGTTACAGCAGAGGTTCATTCCCTCTCCAATTATGGATTGAACTGCATCCCCCAAAATATGTGTTGACTTCCTGGTCTTTGTACATATGAATGTGATCCTTCGTGAAAGTAGCATTTTCTCTTGCTATGTTAATGAAGGTGGGTCCTATATCTAATCTTTTCAATTCATAAAAAGACAGACACATACACAGGAAAAGAGAGATGTCATGTAATGACTATTTGCAAGCCAGTGAGTGCCAAGAAAGCCCCAGAGTTACAGATAAGGAACAACATAGACGAGACCGATTTTGACTTTCAGCTTCCAGAATATGAGAAAATAAATGTTCTGTTCTTTAAATCTACACACTTGTGGTGTTTGTGTTACAACAGCACTAGGGAACCAAGACAGTGGTGGTCTGATACAGAGCTTCATTCTGAGGACTCAGAACCCTTCTCAGTATGGGGTTGTTGCATATGTCTGTTTACAGTTACAATGAGGCAAGAGAACAGTAGCAGACCCTGTAAAAAATGAGCACCAAACATTCTCCCACAGCACACTGCTTACCTGCGTTCCATAATCCATCACAATGGCCACACAGAACTCAGAGACAATACTCGAAGTTATGGGATTCATTAGAGAAGTTCATAATACAAGGTCAGAAACATTCCGGGCACAATTCTTTCAGTCAGGAGAGCCTCTCCTCAGCCATGTCCACAGACTGGTCTCTCTCAACCCAACCACTGTTACAAAGCTCTCATAGGGCTGCTGATAAATGCCCACAGGACACACCATTCGGCCATAAACCTCGGTTGGAAAGCACTCAGTTCTTACTCCATGGTTCTGCAAACCTAGTCTCTCCCCCACAATGAAGTGTCTGGAGGCGCCCCACTCTGCAAGCAAGTCTCCTGCCCAGACTCACTCGGTTTTACTTGCTCTTCAGGCTGGGAAGCCCATCACTCTGTCTCATGCTCTGGCTCTTGGTTCTCTGCCTCTCCTCCAGTGTCACAGCTTTCTGCCCCTGGATCAGGAGGTTCAATGTGGAGGGACCTCTGGGTCCAAAGGACATGCTTCACACCTGGCTCTTCTTTGCTGGTAGTGAGCCTCCCCCCTCAACCCCCCAACAAGTCCTGCCTCTGAAATGACTTACTTTATATGGATGTTAGAGCTCCACATTTTTCACAATTCATGATCATATATCTCATCCGCATCTTCCCCTACCTTCTCTTACCAAGAACTGTCATGAAAAAGGAGTTTGGTGGGAGTTACAAAGACTATGACTAAAAGAGACATATGTAGTTCACTTCACCACAGACCCCCAATCAAATGATCTCAGTTTCTCTACAGACGCCTCCCTGCCCCTGTTACGTTAACAGTACCCCTACCTCCTCCTGTTCACCAGGACCAATTCCCGATCAATGTGGCACCTTCATTTCTTAACTACTAGGTCTCTGGACCCAAGGACACCAAAGATCCCTGATGGCAGCTGGCACTGGGCATTCAATGGGACCCTGGCTGCTTCCCCTGCAAAGAGTGTGTCCCCTTTAAGGGCCAGGCCCATCAACCCTGCTAAGCTTACTTTCAGAAATGTGTTG
>NW_006408660.1:4970856-4973919 GCF_000296735.1 Chrysochloris asiatica
TTTTTTTGTTCTTTTGGCAGTCCATGGTTCTTTTAGTATACTCTTCCAACACCATTACTCAAATGCATCAATTCTCTATGGTCTTCCTTATTCACTGTCCAGCTTTCATGTGCATGTGAGCTTCAGGCATAGGAAGCACAGAATCCCCACTGACCCCTAGGAGTGATGGTAAGTGGTGTCACTCCTACTTCCTTCTCTTGGTTACCAGCCTATGTATCCTTCTTATGGGAAACAAAGTCCCACACAAGGAGTTCTGATTTAACATTCTGTATCCTATTCTGGAATGTCATCTCCATCCTTTTGTACAGTTTCCTTAAGCTAGCTGAGGCCGCAAGCTGAGGCCACTACCTCTAGGCCCATTTCTGTGGACCATGGATTCCAAGGTCATGGGTCACTTTGTCATATTCTTCACTTCAAGTGGGACTCCTAGTTGGGTCCTATGCTGTGTGGGCACCATACCTGAGGACCAGGTCCTCTGCAAGTTCTCAGGTAATGCTTCTTGCTGAATAGACATCTATACAGGGTGGAAGGAGATCTGACACACATGTGTCTTTTAGGAATAGTGACATGTAGGGCTCAGCGCTTGTCTCTGTGGCTGACTGGCTGGACAGTCAGAGATGGCAGCCTTTAAATTGACATTGGTAAGTAGGAGTTCATGCTGTTGAGCCCATAAATGACCACCATCTTTGCCATCATGGCCACTCCATTCATGTGTCTATCATGCCAGTTCTAGGGTGGCCAATGACAAAGATGGCAACATTTTGTCTACTTGGTGGTTCACTGATCTACCAGAGAAAGGTAGATCATTCTGGTGAGTATTAATGTGTGAAGCAAAGTCTTCACACTCGGTGCCCACTCCTGTTTCTCAACCCACATGTCTCTCTACCCAAGACCTCCTTGCCTCTAATCATCCAGTTATTTTCTTACTAGGCCTGGGGAGACTGCCACAAAATTATCACAGGAATCTGTGTGTGTTCTCACCTTTAAGAGGATGACCAGGCACACTACTCACAACCAACTCCACCCATCAGAAAGATGTCCTCTCCCCACTGTCTTTCAAAGTCAACCATGAATGTGCCTGTAATACAATTGCCATCTGTTTCCAACCTTCACTTGTGTCTTGGACCCACCCATCACAAACCAAGCTCAGGCATTTTCTTCCTCTTTCAGTTGGCTGGAGAGAAACCCCTATATGGCAAAAGTACGAACCAGGAGACGCACACTGGTACAACTCAATAGGTGCCATGGGGGTCTGAGATACTTGCTCACGGAACCTACTCATGCCCCTGGTCCTGCCTAGGTGTAACTCTGGATATACCTCTTCCATTTTACAATGGACTGTGGATGGACTCAGCCAGCTTTATGGGTCTAATAAAACCCAGAATGTGGGTTCTAATGTACGGTCCCTTGGTGCCCCATTGTTAAGTGCTGTCTCTTCTCAAACCCGTAACATGCCATAAGCTATTTCTCCAAGGGTTGAAGACAAGGCCAGGGGCCTTTACTGAATCTCCCACGGAGACTTGTCACCAGTGCCATGTTGTATCTCTTTCCACTAGTGTCACCTCCAACATCAGAAAGTCCATAGTTTGGTCCAACCAGTGAGGCTGACTGCATTGTTGCTTGGACCTGCAGCAGAGCACCCTGTCTGCTCTGGGTTCTGCTCAATGCTGGCAGAACCCTCCATGCCAACCTCACAGTTGGCCCCAATACTTTTTCCAGGTGACTAAGATTCACACTTGCAGGGAGTTTGCAGTGAGCCTGCCCATCCCTTAAGTTCCTTAAAACCCAAATCCAAACCCACTGCAGCTCCATGTTTCAGACAGAATGTAACGTCTCCATGCGGTTCTCTGAGTTGTAACCTCGTGGAAACTGATAACAAGGCCTGTCTTCTGCAGAGCCACTGGGTGGGGTCACACCACCACCTTTTAGTTAGGAGTCCAGCACAAACCATTTACACCAGAGGGACCTCAGGAGGGCTAGTGGAGCTGTAGGATAAGTACTGCTAACCACAATGTGGGTGCTTCAAGATCACAAGCCAGTATACGATAAATGAATGTAAAACTAATGTTCTCCCATGTAAACTACCACAAAATTCACAATAAAACATTTAAGAAAAAAAAAAGACCACAAGCCGGAGAAAGATGAGGCTTTCTGCTCCCATAAAGATTAACAGCCTCAGAAACCCTAGGCAGGATCACTATGAGTCAGAACCAATTTGATGGTACCTGTCGCTATGAGTCAGAATTGACTCGATGTCACTTAATAACAACCACCACGAATCCTGGAGTGGCGCTGTTGGATAAGAGCAGGACTGCTAACCACAAGGTCAGCGATTCAAACCCACCAGCCACTCCTCAGAAGTTGTTAGGAGTTGTAACCAACTCTACAGCACTTAACAACACCACCAAAAAGAGACCTCAGGGAGAGAACAAACAAGATGGCGGATCAGTGGAAGTGCAGTGAGGCGGTCCAATGGCAACAACACAGAATAAAGGACCAAGCAGGCTCAGGGGATGGTCCCAGAACTCTGAACCACATATAAAGGAATATTTAGAAGGTTGGAACTTACAGCTGGGGGAGTTTGTGGCAGAAGCAAGAAATCCATGCTTTCTGGTTCGGGACGCTCAGCTGCTCCAGGAGCCGCCATCTTGTGTGGTGCCAAGCGGGGTAAGAATCGGAGTGGCCGCCGATGCCTGACAGAGCCGCGGAGATAGAGGTGTGGACATTCTTTTTTTTTTGGTATCTGTTCATTGGTCCCTTGCTGTCTGCATACCTCCATTCTGGTGACTATAGGTGTGCCTGAGCTCGTGGACGCCCCAGCCCCACCCTCGGAGAGTTCTACTACGCATGTACACAGATCTCCTCGAAATTTAAAGAGACAGTTTCCACTTAAAACCAAATGGCCACAGCTGGCTCTGAACTGTTTATAACTAGAAAAAAAGGCCTGAACAGGGATTGTGGAGCAGGACAAGCAGACAAAAAAGGAAATACGCTGAAAATTAAATCCTAAGTTATGTCACAACGACCAACAGTGGCATCTTGAAATTTCTCAAAAAGAAGATT
>NW_006408660.1:4976335-5016330 GCF_000296735.1 Chrysochloris asiatica
AGCTGGTGGCCAGGAGGCAGACTTTCAGAATGTGCCCTTCGGAGATGTAAATTATTATATATGCCTGAGTGGGGTTTTTTGTTTGTTTGTTTTTTAAAAAGCTAAAGTGGAGAGAGAGAAATACTGTTAACTGATGGTACATGAGGGGAGTATAATCATTATAATGAAACAAGGTATATGATTTGTTGAATGTAAAACTGATGATGTGCCCTGTAAACTTTAACTCAATCCACAATAAAAACCTTACAAAAAGAGAGAGAGACCTCACCTGAGCACTAAATCCTGCGTCCCAATAAGGTGTCCCGGGTCACTAACGTCATGTTTCCACAGAATCATGTTCAGGATCTGTTGGTCAGTCACTCTCAGCATCTAGCTCATTCTTACAATTCTTATATATCTAGTCTTTCATCCCTTATTAGGTCCAGTACCTCCCCTGCCAGGTTATGCTAGATTGAACCCTACGCAGCAGCCCGTCTCATACCAATGTCAGCTTGTGGTACTGTAGTGCCTTGTTTACTGTTAGAATGCTGGAAGCTATGCCTCAGCACAAAGACTAACATGATCATTCATGGTAGGAAGATTTTACTGGAGCTTAAAGACTATGACGGACTAGGAAGAAAGGTCTGGCAATCTACTACCAAAAATCAGCCAATGAAAACCCAAAAGTATGCATCTCAACAGTACATTATCTGGCATAGTGCGGGAAGATGTGCCCTCTAGGTTGGAAGTCCCATAAAGTACAATGGCATACCAATGGATTTGAGTATATTAGCAATTATGAGATGGTACAGAACTGGGCAACATTCCATTTTTGTGTTCAGGAGGCTGCCAAGAGTCAGAGTCAATGAGACAGCCGCTAATGACAATATAATAAAGTAGCCTGGCAGCTGGGAGAGGAAGTGGGGCAGTTCCTGAGAGGGCGCCGGTTGCCTGGCAGGAGTAAGACTTCTGCAGCCTCTTTTGCACAAGTGACGGCTCTTGCTATGGAAGAGTGGGGCTCCTCTGCCCCTACCAGGGAGCCCAGAGGGGCCCCGAGTCAACATCCTCAGGGGCATCCAACTATAGGCCAATCCATATTCAGAGTCCTGAACTTGGTATGGCAGAGCGGTCAGACATTGCTTAAGCTCTGTGGTTTTACAAGCAGGTCTCCAGCTGCCATCCAGCTGGGTCTGTCTTCACTTCAGGACACAGGCACCTCCTGGTGAGCTGCCACAAGATTCCCGAGATCTTTCTCTTAGCCACAAACTGTTTATTAACAGCCCCCAGCCTCTCATCCTTCTGCAGAGCATCCACACAACTTAGCAGTAACCATCCACTGTGGGTTGAATGGTGTCCCCTCCAAACACAATACATGCTGAACTCCTAACGCAGGGCCTGTGCATGTGACCTTGTTATGAAATGTTATCAGTTGGGTTAACATGAGGTCACACTGCAGTAGTGTGGGTACTGATCCAGTATGAGTGATGATGTCCTTGTAAAAGAGGAAAAGAGATACAAGGTTAAATGCCATGTGAGCACAGGGGCAGAACTGGAGTGATGCATCTCCAAGTCAAGGAATGCGACGCTGTCACCAGAAATTAGGAGACAGGCCCCTCAGAAGGACACAGTGATAACCCGGTCACACTCCCAGCCTCAGAACAATAAACTCGTGTTCTTAGCATCCAGCTTACTAATGGCACTCTGTCCCGGCACCCTGGAGAGAAATTTCCCAGCCACCTCAGCTGTCTTACTGACTCTAACCCACCCTGCTCTAACATCTTCATCACTACATTGTTTGCACTGTCATAGCCTCCCCTGCCACCACTTTCCCAGGTCACCACTGGTGAAAGAATCAGCACTTGAGCTGTCTCACCTTAACCACCAACCAGGAAAGGGCAGCTGCCTCTTCACTGGCTGCATAGTAGTCAGTCTGAACAAAACCCCATGACATGGGTGACATTATGAATAGCAGTGGAAGAAATGTCAGCACCAGAAGACTGTCAGATATAATGCTGGAAAATGAGCCCCTCAGGTTGGAAGGCACTCAAAATACGACTGGGCAAGAGCTGACTCCTCCAAGTAGAGTCGACCATGATGATGCAAATGGAGTAAAGCCTTTGGGACCTTCATTGGCTGATGGAATAAAATAAGGAAAACAGCTTTAAACATGCATGAATAATTGGAACATGGAATGTATGAAGTGTGAATTAAGGAAAATTAGACGCTGTCAAAAATAAAATGGAACTCATAAAGATTGCTATCCTAGGCACTGGTGAACTAAAATGGACTGGTATTTACCATTCTGAATCTGACAATTGGTTTACTATGCCATATTGAAGAGGCATGTCATCATATTTATCATCCAATTTCAAATCTATCCTGAAGTATAGTACTGTCTGTGACAATATAATAGCCTTGCCTACAAGAAAGACCACTTAATACCACTATTATTCAAATTTACACACCAACCACTGAAGCCAGTGATGAAGAAACTGAAGAATTATACCAACTTCTTTAGTCTGAAATTGATCAAACATGTAATAAAAGTGTATTGATCATTACTGGTGATTGGAATGCAAAGGTTGGAAGCAAAGATAAAGGATTAATAGTTGGAAAATATGGCCTTGGTGATGATAGAAAAGATGCCACAGATCGCATGATAGAATTTTGCAAGACCAATGACTTATTACAAACATCATTTTTAAACAACATAAAAGATGACTATCCACATGAACATCACCAGATGGAATACACAGAAATCAAATTGACTACATCTATGGGAAGAGATAGTGGAAAAGCTCCATATCATCAGCCAAAACAAGGCTAGGGATAGACTGTGTAACAGACCATCCACTGCTCACATGCAAGTTCAGACTGCATGAAAGCCAAAATATGACCTTGAAAGTATCCCACCAGAATTAGGGTACATCTCAAAAACAGGTATTATGCATTAGACTGAAGACCAGAAATGTTGTGGGATAACATCAAGAACATCATATGGAATAAAAGCAAAAGGTCATTAAAAAGGCAAGAAAGAAGGAAAAGAACAAAATGGAAGTCAGAAGAGACTCTGAAGATTTCTCTCCAGCATAGAGATGCTAAAGCAAATGAAAGAAATAAGAAGGTAAAAGATCTGAGCAAAAAAATTCCCAGGGCAGCTCGAGAAGACAAAGTCAAGTATTATAATGAAATGTGCAAAGACCTGCAGTTAGAAAACAAAAGGGAAGAACACATTCAGCATTTCTCAAACTGAAGAATGAAATGAAGGAAAACTTCAAGACTCAACTTGCAGTAGTGAAAGATTCAATGGGGAATATTGAATGATGCAGAAAGCATCAAAAGAAGATGGAAGGAAAACACTGTCACTGTACCAAAAAGAAATGGCTGATGTTCAAACATGTCAAGAGGTAGCATATGATCAAGAGCCAATGGTACTGAAGGAAGAAGTCCAAGGTGCACTGAAGGTATTGGCAAAGAACAAGGCTCTGGGAATTAATGGAATATAAATAGAAATCTTTCAAGAAAGTGATGTATCCCTAGAGGCACTCACTCACCTATGCTAAGAGATTTGGAAGTCAGCTACCTGGCCAACTGGGTTTATGCCCATTCCAAAAACATGTGACCCAACAGAATGCAGAAATCATCAGACAATATGATTAATATTACATGGAAGTAAAATTTTGCTAAAGATAATTCAAAATGGCTGCAATAGTACATTTACAAGGAACTACCAGAGAGTCTAGCTGAATTCAGACAAGGACATGAAATGAGGGTTATCATTGTTGATGTCAGATGGATCTTAGCTGAAAGCAGAGAATATCAGAAAGATGTTTACCTATGCTTTATTGACTATGCAAAGCCTTTCAACTCTGTGGGTCATGACAAACTATGGACAACATTGTCAAGAAAGGTATTCTAGAACACTTAATTGTTCTCATGAGCAATCTGTACATACCCCAAGAAGCAGTTGTTCAAACAGAACAAAGGGACACTGAATGGTTTAAAATCAGGAAAGGTGTGTGCCAGGGTTGCACTCTTTCACCATACTTAATTCAATATGTATGCTGAGCAAATAATCTGGAAAAAAAAACAAAAACTGGATTATATGAAGAAGAATGTGATATCAAGATTAGAGAAAGACTCATTAACAACCTGCAATATGCAACCTTACTTGCTAAAAGTGAAGAGGACTTAAAATACTTACTGATAAAGATCAAAGACCACAGCCTTTAGTATGGGTTACACCTCAAATGTAAAGAAAACAAAAATCCACACCACTAGACCAATAAATAACATCATGATAAATGGAGAAAAGATTGAAGTTATAAATAACATCATGATAAATGGAGAAAAGATTGAAGTTATCAATCTTTTTGTAGTTGCTGGAATCCCCTATCAACACTCATGGAAGCAGCAGTTAAGAAATCAAATGAAGTATTGCACTGGGCAAAACTACTGCACAAGACCTCTTTAAGAGTTCAAGAGCAAAGATGTCAGATTGAAAACTAAAATGCACCTGACCCAAGCCATGGTATTTTCAACGTGTCATATGCATATGAAAATTAGACAGTGAATAAAGAACACCATTGTTGTTGTTGTTGTTATGTGCCATCGAGTCAGTTCCGACCCATAGCGACCCTGTACAGGGTTTCCGAGGGTGTAAATCTTTACGGGAGTAGAAAGCTTCATCTTTCTCCCGCGGAGCAGCTGGTAGTTTCGAACCGCTGACCTTAAGGTTCGCAGTCCGATTCATAACCACTACGCTACCAGAGCTCCTTAAAGAAGACCATACAAGAATTGAATTGATGCATTTAACTTCCAGTGTTGGAGAAGAATATTAAAAGTACCATGGACTGCTAGTAGAGCAAACCAATCTGTGTTGGGAAAAGTACTGTCAGAATGTTCCTTGGAAGCCAGGATGGCTAGACTTTGTCTCTCATAGCTTGGATATATTATCAGGATGAACCAATCCCTGAAGGAGGACATTATGTTAGGTAAAGTGGAAGGTCAGCAAAAAAGAGGAAGACCCCAAACAAGATGGACTGGCACAGTGGCAGCAGCAATGGGTTCAAGAGTGACATTGATTCTGAGGATGGTGCAGAACAGGCTTTCTTCTGTTGTGTACAGGGTTGCTAGGAGTTGGAAGCAACTCAATGGTACCTAAAAACAAGGGTAACATTTGCTTTACTCTGGGTTCTTCGACAAGCAGAGACCACTGTGTGATTAAACACAAGGGATTTCGTTAGGAGAGAGCAGGAAAAACTGGAGAGCCATCAACACAGGTTTAACCCTAAGAGCAGGAGAGAGAGGGAGGCTGGGTGAATTGTAGCAGTCTGCAGCACACTGAGGTGGATTTAGCTAGTCTGTTGGGGGGCATCAGCTCCTTGGCCAGCAGAGTTGTCTGATATCTCTGAGGTACCTCTGCTTTGGTATTTCTCTGTTGTTGGCTGGGAGCCATCAGGAGTGGCTTGGTACAAACTGGGTCATGGATTTCAAGTTGCATCAGCTGGCGGTCTTCAAGAGCCTCTCCCATGACCATCCATTCTGTTCACCAGGGCGCCAGCACCTCACAATCCCTGGCACATAGCATAGCAGATGCACAAAATCACCACGGAATGGATGAACAATGAATGACAGCAAGACCGTGAAGCTGTGTGTGCATCCCTGGGATGCACCTCTCCTGGCCTCGCCCTGTTACAGCTGGCTCAGTGTCCAATCAATGCAAACCAGACACTTGCCTCTCCCACCCTCCACATGAAAGGACGCTGCTATTGGGCTATTTCTGTTTGCACTGCTAGCATCTGGAATATGGAACTGGGCCCACATCTTGCTCTCAGGCCCATTTCTCCTCATTGGTTCTTATTTATTAGCAGAAAGAAACTGGAGACATTCCTTAGAGGGGACTCAGGGACTGGGTTGGAGACTTGATGGGAGGAAAGTATCTGAGCTGAGGTTAGCCTGAAACCTGCACTGGCAGCCCCATGGTGGTCAGGCTGTCCTGGGCTCAAACCTGACCCCGACTCACTGTGGGGCCGTGGGAAACCTCAGTGCTCCCAGAATCCCTAGTTTCTGTGTCACACGGAAACTCCGGGAGCTGAACCTGATGATGTTTATAAACCCAGTTCCCTTCTAGCCTTGGCAGACATAGCAGACTCACAAGAGGTGCTAGTTGCTACAGAGTCCCTTCCAACTTATGGCACCCAGGTGTGCAGAGCAGAACTGCTCCAGTGGGTTTTTAAGATTGGGAGCTTTTGGAAATAGACCACCAGGTCTATTTCTTCTACAATGCCGCTAAGTGGATTTAAACCTTTAGCTAGCAACCAAAATGTTAAACATTTACATCACCCAGGGACTCCTTTAAAACCACTGTTGATGTTGTTAAGTGTTGTCAAGTAGGTTCTGACTCATAGCGACCCTGTATAGGGTTTCTGAGGAGCGGCTACTGGATGTAAACCACAGATCTTGTAGCTCAAACAGACTCTACAGTACAGCACATTATCCCACAGCGCCACACCAGGCCTCCACACATTAGGAGATGGCATTCTAGAACCACTGAGCCTTGGAAGCTGTGGCCAGAAGAAAACTTTTTCTCAAAGCCCACAGGTGCACTAGGCAGAGGGCTGGATGTCTTCTGTGTCTGCCCTCATATGGTAGGCCTGTGGGGAAAGTGCCCCATTCCCAGAGGATGCGGAGTCACTGGCCCGAGGTCACACAGGGTTAGCATGAACACAAGGGCTGCGCAGGAGAAGGACAGTTTGCACATGCCCTGTGTGTCCTTAACCCGAGTCCGACTCTGCTCTGGACAGTAAGATTGCTAGTTCTGGGTTCCTGTACCCAGAAACAAGGTACAGCTGGACCCTGAGGAGGAAGTCCTTGTCTTGCTGCTCTCCCTGGGAGCAGAGCCAAGAAGGAAGGGGGACCAGGGGCAGAGTTTACACAACATCCCATCCAGGCAGGATGGCAAGCAGAGCAGCCTTCATTTGGCTCACGCCTGGTTTTTAAAGGTGATTAACTGCTATATCCTGCTGGGGTCCTGGAGTGGCTCTGTGGGATAATGCGCTGGACTGCAAAGTCAGTTTGAACTGAAAGGTTGGCAGTTCAAGTTCACCAGCCGCTCCTAGGAAACCCTATACTGACTAGGTCGCTAATGGGTTGGAACCAACTCAACCACACTTAACAACAACTGCTATATCTTCAAATCAAGAGGTTTTCCATTAAAAGGTAGTTTTGGAAGTTGTCCTGGAAGATCAGAAGGGCTGGCCACCTGAGTCCATGTCCACAGAAGCCAATGGGATGGAAGTTGTGTAACCCAAGCCTTCATACAGAATGCTCTGCCCTCTGCTTACAACAGGCCGTCTCTCGCCTTCAGGTCTAATGACGGCTCACAGAGAGAAACACAGGTTTTACCACACATCAGAGCTTTATGTGTTCCACACACATCAACACACGTGTGCACACACAGGCCTGACCACTGTTTTGTGAACCAATCCTCACCTTTCCTAAACATGCAGCACTGTGATGCTGTCTGTGCACTTTCGTTTCTCAGCACGAGCTGAGGCCCACTACACTCGCCTCAAGACCCACAGGAGTTGTAGTGTGCCATCTGGAACCCATCAGCTTGGAAAAAACTACTGGGGCAGCGCAAAGACAACAATGTGTGCGGGGAACTTACACTGGGGTCCAGAGACCCGTTCTCACTCACTGTGTACCTTGGGCACGCCTCCTTCCCCTCACGACCTCAGTTTTCCCAGTTCCAAGAGTTCCCTTTGACCTAGTCCAAAGGCCCCAGAGCCTGCACTGGAGAAGCTGAGTTCTCACCTCCTCCCGGCTCCTGCTGGACCTACAAGGCCAGGGCTATGGTTCTGGAGGGCATCCAAAGAGACATATAGCTGAGGTGCACACTGGGAAAGGAGGGAAGAAGAGGACAAAGTAGCAAGAGAAGACAGTATCACAGAGTGAACACCTGTTTACACTTCTTTCTTCCACCCCTGAGGTGAGCTCCCTTTTGAGGACTAATCTGTGCTAGATGTCAAGAAAGGTTGGACTCCATGTTCAGACACACACGTGACATTCCGACATTGCTGTCAAACTCACACATGTACAGGTAAGGCACCAAGAGGTTTTTACTTGAAATATTTTCCTACAGTGCACATGTGCTACTTTTATAGTTTTAAAAAAAAAAAACCCACAACTGATAACAATTCTTTTTTTAAAAAGGTGCAGAACTAATCACAGTGGAAGATGAAATAAAGTGTCCACTTTGGGACAGGTCATCCAGGTGAGTCTGAAAGCCCCAGTGTGGTCATTTGTTCCCTTTCTGCAGTAATGACACAGTCTGTGTCTTCGACTCCATCTGAGCATACTCTTGTCACTACCAACTCTCCACGTGGGCATGTGACAAGACCAGGAGCCCAAGAGGAATCAAGTCAGCAAAATTAAGTTAATTTATGAAGTTATAATAAAACCCACCCCAATAATAACCCACCCCCACAAGTAGGGTAATGGAAACAGAAAGGAGAGTTTGCCCAGTGCAGTGAAGGCAGCCACCCCACAGAACATGGGGCTACCGGAGGGGCCCGAGGCCTCAGTGGCTTGCAGTGTGGCTGGCCTTCACATGGCGAAGGTGGTGAAGAAGATGTGCATCTTGGCCAGGAAGGTGGTGAGGGAGCCCTGCCGCCATAGCTTCATCTCAACATCCAGGGCAAAGTCCCGGGGCTCAAGCACAGAGCGCTGCAGGAAGACGACGCCTGTAAAGGAGTTGAGCCGGCGTGTGCCAAAGTAGCCCTCCTCATTGCCCTTGGTGATGGTCAGGTAGATGGTGTCCCCCGCGAAGGCCGGTGCTGGGCTGATGCGGAAGATGTTTTCAGGCACCAGGAGGCCCGTCTGGAAGTTGAGCTGGTAGTACGTGATGTGCACAGGAGAGTTCTGGCACTTCATCAAGTCATGGCACATGGTGCGCTCACACTTCCTGCAGGGATGGCAGGATGGGTGGAGCATGGTCAGCAGGGCCCCAGGAGGCACAATGGATTCCAAGCCCTCTCGCCCCTGACTGACCTCCCCACCTACTCTATCCCTCCCTGTGCATGTAATCAGGCCTCTGTTGAGGCTTAGAGCCTGTTGGCTTGGGCTCAGATGCCAGCTCTACCAACTGCCATGGAGCCAAGTTCAACAATGGCAACCCCATGTGTGTCAGAGTAGAACTGTGCTCCACTGGGTTTTCAGTGGCTGATCTTTCTAAAGGAGGTCACCAGGCCTTTTCTCTCTGGGTGGGTTCAAACTCCAGTATTTTCGGTTAGCAGCTGAGTGTCTAATTAAACCATCTGCCCCACCCAGGGACTCTACCTCTCACTAGACAGTGGTAAACCACATCACCTCTCGAGGACTCTGTTTGCTCATCTGTAAGCTGGATGGATAACAACCGCATGGTTTAACTGGAGGATGAGGTAAGTTCATAAACATACCACACTTAGCGGAGTACATGACATGGGTCATTGGCAGCTCTTGTCCATTCCTTCTGTTCATCCGCCTACCCATTCATTCATTCGCCCTTCATTTCTACCTGTCTGCTTGCTGCCCATTTTTATTGTCTTTCCTTCATTAAAATCAAAATCTCTTGCACACATTCAGCTTGCAGAGCTCAGGATTCCCCAGTCATGGTGGTTTTATTTTAATTCTTTTGAAATTCTGTTTGTTCCACACTAGACTCTCCGCCTAAGTCATTGGCTCTCCTGCCATAGGAGGGGCTGCCTCCTTAAGCACCAGGGCGAGCGGCGCCTGTCCCCACGGAAGCCTGGAGGCTTGGCTACACTAGGGGATGACAGGAGAGGACATCTGCCAACCCTCAGCTTAGAAATCTCACAGGCCCTGTCATCTCCATCATTAACTATCTGACTGAGCAGCTAGCTCCCTGCCTCCAAAAAGATGCTGCTCAGACATTCGGGCTCAAGTGTGGTACAGGGTCATCTGGAATGCAGTGGCCTGCCTGGCATATCACAGATAAAGACAACAGGACTTACTTCAGGCCAGGCACTGAGCTAAGGAATGACATGAATCCTCACAAAGTCCCTTGGGTGTGCTATTTACATCCCCATGTTACAGATGAGACAACTGAGGCCCAGAGAGTTGAAATCACCTTCTCCAGCTCCCACAGACATGCTGACTAAGTGTCTCAAGACATTCCCTGGGGCCATGCTGGCACTAAGCAGACAATGATGACATACCCACACTATGAAATACCATGCAGTCACACAAGCAGGAAGGTGACCTGCAAGGCCAGCTAACAGACAAGTAAGTCCAGGTGTGCAAAAGTGGTGCCACACACATTTGGCTAATGTGCCAAATTGGAAGAGGAGTGGGCAGTCATGCAAATGCAATTTACTGCAGAGATTAGGGGACAAAAATTTTTACTCTGGCTTGTATACGTTTACTGTTTGGGGTTTCTTCTAGAATGTATACAGTTGATCCTCATTATTCATGGACTGAGAACTCACCTACTCAGTACTATTCATGTGTAGCACCCAAATTAATCCTAGTGCACTTCCAGGGCCATCCAGGGGCATGCACAGAACAGCAAAAGGTGAGCCGCCTGCTGCACACATTCCCAACTGAGGTCAAACCAGGTAACTATGCAAACAAGTGTCCTTTCCATGGTCTATTTAGTGCCATATTTTTTTGCATTTCTGGGCCTTCTGTTGGTGATTTTGTTGTTAAAAATGATGTTCAAAAGTGTCGTGCTGAAGTGCTGTCTAGTGTCCCTAAACACACGAAGACTGTGATGTGCTTTAGGGAGAAAATATGTGTGTTTTATTCAGGTATGAGTGATAATGCTCTTGGCCACAAGTTCAATGTTAATGAATCAATAATCGATATGAACAAAGGTGTCTTTAAATAGAAAGACACATCAAACAAGGTTCTGTAGTGTCATGTTGAAGATGTGGTGACCAGCAGAGACTTACAGGGGCCTCCCCGGGCATTTCCACTGGAGAGTGGTCCAGTCCCGTGGTGACTTTACAGACATAACTACCAGGAATAGTGACAATCAACCATATCATCTTGTGAGTTAAAACATTTAAATCTGGAAAATACTTTACAAAATAACACCAAATGGAAAACAAACTATATTATAGGAAGAACAAAACAATGTTAAGAGAACACATGTCAAAAAAAGAAACGGGTGGGAAATACAGCAAAAACACCAAGAACATCAATCAGGCAGGTGGTCTCCAGCCTGCAAGATGCCCCACAGCCACCTCCCAGGATTCCCAGCCTGTGCGGGCCCCTCTCAGCACTGGACTATATAGCAAAGTAAGGGGATGTCACTTCCAAGTTCAGGTTCAGTCCTGTCTGGACCACTTGCTATGGGGGAAGTTGTGCCACAAGCAGCATCTATGTGGCAGGGAACTGAGGCCATGGGAGGAAGCAGTTGGGTCCTATAGCCTGGCAACAGCTGAACTGCAACTTCATGATCCTCAGTCAGAATCACCCAGCTAAAATGCTCCTAGATTCCTGACTCTCAGAAACCATAAGAAGCAGTAAATGTTTACCATTTTTAATGGCTAATTATTGAGAAATTTTGATACTAAACAATTGATATCTAATAGGCGTGTGTATATATGTGTGTTCGTGCATGCATGTGTGCTCACATGTAAAAAACAAAGAAAGGAGGTGATATTTCTTGGGAATCTTTCCACCCGTGTTCTCCAATACTCAGAGCTTCCAGCTTTTGGTAAATGAAGACCAAAGCTCAGGTAGTCAGGAGCTGTGAACAGTGGGTGGTTGTCCAGACAGGGCCTACCCCAGGTTAGTACAAGCATCTGAGTGGGGTTAGGTTAGGCTAAATGGGACACTCACGTTTCAGAGATGTGGACGTAGTTTGGCGGGCACTCAAAGCGTAGACAGCGGAAGCTGCCCTGAATGTTGTAGCAGGTTTCGGACTCGGAGCAGTTGTGGGTACCCAGTGCACACTCGTCCAGGTCTGGAGGGAGGGGATGAAAGGCAAGGTGAGGGGTACCCCTGGCTGTGACACTCAAGTGTGAACTGCCCCCCCCCCCCCTTACCACATCCACTAAAATCCTGGATCCCAGAACAGCTGGTCCTGACTTGGGAACCCACTAGCTCAGGGGTCAGAACACACAGGTACACCTGGTCTCTACTGGGACCAGCAGCCGGAGGTGCCTTGCTTTGAAATTAAAATCATCTTATGCCACCTCCTCAAATGACGTCCCAGATGCCTAAAGTAACAACTAAAGTCCCTGCCATGGACGCCAAGCCATAGAATGCAGGGCCTCCACCCTATTCTGAGCCTTGTCCTCCCCTGGGCTGCGGACTGTCTCAACACCTGGACATCATGCCTATGTCAGGGCATTTGTATACATGCCTTTTGCTGGACACTCTCCACATCTTCCTTTAGTGACTCCTTCTCTTGTTTCAGATCTTAGCTCCCAACTACTCTACACACCCTACTTCCCATTCCTCGACATCCCACACCATTTCATTATTTGCTTGTCATTTGTCACATAGCTCAGCTATTCTAGACACCTGCTGCTTCCACCCAGCCTTCCACCTCATCAGTTCCAAGAGGACAGGAGCTCATCTTCCTTACATCCACTACTTATTTATAAAGAAACCCCAAGATGCCCAGGTACACATGCCCCCATGAACTACAGAAGTGTTCATGCTTCATGTACACACACCTCACCCACAAACATCTGCAGGTGCATACATATCCTCACAAGCACACACAGAGGTCCATTTAGGACCATGACCCATACACACACACGTGACATATGCAGCGGTGAAGAGCAAGCGGGCATGTAAAGAATGTGCGTATGTGAGATCCACAGGTCAACCTGTAAGATAAAAGGTCAAATAAATGGGCTCCCTAAGTCACCTACTGAGAGGTCAGTTGCTCGGCTTAGAAAGGGATGCCTCAAGGGGCCCCAGGTAATGTCCCCTGGAGTGGGTTTGTGAGGGACAGGGATGGAAACCCTGTAATGCCCTGGGGGGTGCTGGGTCTGGTTCAATTCTCCACATGAACCCTATATAGGAAAGTTTCCTCACCGTAGCCCTCCTCTGATAGAGAAGGGAATCAAGGCTCAAAAAGGAGGACAAAGTCACACAGCAGGCTGTGGGGCAGCTGGGGCAGGAAGCCAGGTCTGCCTGATGCTAGCGTGTGGGATCTGAGCACTATACCAAGCCGATTTACGACAACGGTGACAACGCAACAGCAGGAGCAGCCAGAGTCTTCAGCAGGCACAGATTCACTTAACCTCACAACTCCCTATGAGGCAGGCCCAGGGCTCAGGCCACTGCAGGGTCAGAGAGGGCTCAACCTGCAGCCCCCTCCAGACCTGGCCTGTCTGCCCTATGTCCTGCTGCATGTTTGTTCTGTTCTCTAGGCTTCACTCACATCCTGTTCAAATGGGTTCTGGTCCCAATTTCCCAGGATAGCACAGAAACAGAGGAGAAACAAATGGGAAGAGGTGAGAATGGACAGGGCCCAGAATGGACAGATCACTGACCTGCTTCTCATTCATTAACTAACTCCATGTTAAGGGAGAGCTCGCTTCTGTCCCTCAACTCAGGTGAGCAGGGAACCCTGCTTGAGTTTGGGTGTGGGGCAGGGGTAGAGGTGGATCAGGTAAAGGGGTCTGCCTCAGCAGGAACAGATGGAGTTCATGGTCAGTGACCTCACCCAGCTCACAGGGACCTGCTTGGAGAACTCAGGCTTGGGAATGTGCAAGCTGGGGACAAATCTATTTGTCCAGAGATGTCACTGTAGTCTTATCCAGGAAAATGGCCTCAGCTCAGCTACCCAGAAATAGGGAACAAAGCAGATCAATACTGAAACATTACAGAACACAACCTCCAGAAGAGGTAGCCAAAGCCTTTTGAAATACCTGAGAAAACGCTCACAGTATGTCCACTGTAACTGTAAGTCATTGGTTAAAATCACCCCTACTAAGTGGAATACTGAGAAGGATTTCATTCATCTAAGAAAGAAGCAGAATTCAAGCAGATTTCAATTTGCACTATATTCCCGGCATATGTGCTTGCAGGAGGGAATGTTGGAAGGCACGGCTTCTGTGTTCGGCCATATGGTTATGCGTTTCATGACCACCTCCACTGTGTAGGCACCTCCACTGTGTGGGCACCACTTCCGGTGCTGGGTGGGCACAGGACTGACGGCTGAGTCTGCATTTCTGAGTTATCTTTCTGTCCTCTTGTTACTACTGAACAAGGATAAGATGCTAATGGGAGACAGCACCCAACATTCATGGGTGCTGCAGGACCTCATTACAGCCCAGGGTTCTGATAGGACCAGAGAGAGCAAAGAGCAGGCTGGAGGTGTGACAGGCCCTGGATGGTGGTAATTGGACCTCACCAGGTCTCCTGCATCTCAGACCTGCAGCCCCCTCAACACCTCCCCCCTCACACACACGAGAGTGTAGAAAAAGAAGTGCAGAGTAGAGAGGGCAGAGCCAGACTCTGGATCCCACTGCAGTGAGCAGGCACGCACCCAAGACCTCTCTGCCTGCCAGGGCCCTGGGGAGGAGGGTCGTTGGGTCGGAGGGCCAGGGACTAACTGTCCTGCTGCACAAAACCCCACTGAAGCACCTGGCTGGCTGTTCATACTCAGTGTCAAGGATGAAATCATGCTCTAAAACAGTCGTGTTTCACACACAGCAGAGTTCATGACGGTAAAATCCTTACCTTTTACAGCATCTGCCCATATTTTTGGAATGACAAACAGAGGGCTTTGTAGCTGAGTGATCCAGGCCACCCTCTCTACTCTGACAGGTCTCGGGTCATAGGCTGCATGGTGTCCCTCAGCACCTTGGAGTATCTTCCCCTCACAGCAGTGACAGTAAGAAATGTTGTACACCGGGACTCAATGCACACACAGAGACTGGGGCCACATCCACTGGGCACAGTGTCTCCTGTTCTAGATCGTTAAGTCCCACCTACTCTATAGCCACGGGAGAAAGATGAGGCTTTCTGCTCCCGTAAAGATTTACAGCCTCAGAAACCCTGTACACGTTTGCTATGGGTCGGAACCGACTCGACAGCACTTAACAACAACTCTGTATCATAGTCTAAGGACAGCTGATAAGGTCCACTAAATGGATGTCAGGCTCCATTCATGGGTCAGCTAGCTACCAGCCTATTACACACTGTTCTGACTTGGGCCCGTGGACACCAGAACCTACCTTCCTGGACCAAAATGCCACCCAGGGCTGGGGCAGGACCACAGCCATAGCCAGACAATTGCAGGCCCAGCTGGAGAAAATGTGGCTTGTGGCAGCCAAGAGAGGGGCAGGGGCTTCAGCTCTAGGTATTATGAAGGTATTTCTCCCAGGGATTCTGGGTACCCCTCCTGTGTTCCTGCCAGATGGCTCAAGGACCCTCGGCCTTACCCGGGAGCCTTTCCAGGCCTAATCTCAGTGATCTCAGAAAGCTCTAATGGAACTGAACTTAGAATCCTGGGCTCTCCAGCTTAGATGGCACATTAGACGTCAGAGAAGGTAGTCTCCATCCAGTCAGGAACCTCCTTTATTGCAATTGACCAGATGACTGCCCAGCCCCTCCCTCCTGTCTGGCCAATCCCTCTTTGCACAGTCTGACTAGGAGAAAGCATAATGGGGCAGGGATATGCTTTCCTGATCTCTTTTTTCTGTGGGTCTCCTACCCTCTGCTCCACAGACTGCCTGCTGCCTCAGTCTCTAGAGAGCACCAGAACTGGGGACAGATACTGGGACCCCTGAGGCTGCTCTTCTCCTGCCTCCTTAAGAACTACCTACAGTATCCTTGTCCCCTTCCTGGCAAAACTGTCAGGCACAGACCTTGGCTAATGTAGTCACTGGTGGTCTGGCCACACTGTGCTTATGTACTTGGTGGGGCACTCCAAGGACAGAGCAGGCCATGTGAGGGACCCTCACTCACCCTTGCAGGATCTCCCGTTGGCCCTCATGGCATAGCCCTTCTCTGGACATGCACACTGGTAGCTCCCTGGCACATTAATGCAGCGGAAGGAGCAGAGGATGCCGGTACCCGTCTCACACTCGTCGATGTCTGCCAGGGAGAGGAGTGGAGTCTTAGGAGTTGTAGCTACCACAGAGCTGAGGAGCCCACTTCACAGAGGATGACAGCAGGCTCAGAGAGGGGACAGAGGTGCCCAAAGCCAGGCAGCCACACAGGACTCCCCTGAGGTCGCTCTGCAATGGGCACTATTGGCTGAGGGCCCTCCATCACCCTGAGGTGAGACCGCTGCCCCATTTTGCAGAGGAGGAGCCCGAGGCTCACAGTGGGAGAGTGATTTGCCAGTCATCCAGGCAGGAAACAACAAGGGAGGAACTCAGAGTGAGATGTGACCCCAGTCCTCTGTGTCCTGTCTGGAAAGTGGGGGTCAGTTGCCCCAGGTCCCTGGGAGAGGAGCGGTACCTCGGCAGCTGTGCCCATCCTCAGCCAGCTGGTACCCCTGGCGGCAATAGCACTGGTAGGAGCCGTAGATGTTGGCACACTCCTGGCTGCAGCGCTGGGATTCACATTCGTTGACATCTGCAGGAGACCAGCCATCACCCACCTAAGAAGAGGGTCAAGGCCCTCACAGCTCACCTCTAGTCTTCCCTGGGGACAGATGAGGAGAAGAGGCCCACCCAGGGCATGCAGCTGAGGCAGGAGCAGAGCAGGGCTTGCTGGTGGGCTCCTGGTTGGCAGCCACAGGCTGGGCTAACTTCCCACATGGGGATCCTCTTAGAGGCATTGCCCAGGGCACTGACAAGGACCACCTGAGGGTGGAGGCTCATCTGGCACTACATAGGCCCAACAGCAGGCACCAGAGGAAGGAACAAGCAGTTAATGCCTTAGGTAAACAACTACTGGACTCTGAGTTCTTTGCAGGGAAGGACTTATTTTTCTATTCATTCAATAAAAAACTACTGTTGTTGTCGTTAAGTGCTGTCAAGTCACTTCCAACTCATAACGACCCTGTACAGGGTTTCCGAGGAGTGGCTGGTGAGTTTGAACCGCTGACCCTGAGGTCCAGTGTTTATCCTACAGTGCCGCACCAGGACTCCGTAAAGAACTACTACAACTTTACACTGTGCCGGGTCTGGACTGGGTGGTGAGAAAGATAACAAAAATCACATCCCTCATGTTGATGTGAGGGAGCGGGGGACTAGGGACCAAGTAAAATACCTAGTGTTCGAAGGGGGTACATGTTGTCAAGAGAAATACAGCAGAGAAGGGGCAGGGTGTGTTTGAGCAGCTGCAGTCTGAAGAAGATCAGAAAGTAAGCCACTAAGGGGAAGGTATATGTGGGTGTGGGTGTGGGGGGTACTCAAGCAGAGGTCCTGAGGAGGGTACAGAACAAGTGGGCAAGCCAGCAGAAGGAGGGTCTGTACACAGCTCAATCCTCAGGACCTGGAAACATCCACGGCACCAAGGACAATGAAGGAATGAGGAATGGCTAGGGGCCAGATCAGAGTCACCTCTTGCGTCCAGTCAGTGAAAGGACTCAGGTATGAGTGAGTGACTCGAAAACCATACAGGGTAGACACAGGCCCTCATACCCATTGCTTTCAGCCCACAGGTGCTCACAGACGTTCATAGCATGAATACACGAATGAATGAATGAATGACGGACTTCACAAATCTCATTAACATAAGCAGGTCTAGTCATATACTCCTGCCCTGCTTGAGTCTGACCCATGGGCCCTTGTGCAGGCAGGTGACTAGGTAGGGGCAGGTGGCCTCTCCAGGGGACAGTGAGAAAAGTCCTCCAGGTTGGGAGGGGCTGAGAGCCAGCAGAGGTGAGTTGTGCCCTTCATCACCCCACCCCTTCACTGACCAGGCTCATGGGCTCCCTCCCACTAGTCCTTGATGGACCTGGTCCAATTGCTCAGTCTTTCATTTGATGCCCCTCCATCAAGACAGGGCTCAAGCCCACATGCATGAGATACCAGCCTAAGGATGAGGGCACCCTGAAGACAGCCTTGACTGGGCCCACAGTGTGTTTTGTCAATGTTTTGCATCAGTAATATAAAATCTAGAGATTTCTCCAAAAAAGTCTAGTTTTCAGCATCTCTGTTAGACCAAGGGTCAGCATGGGTGCTGAAGACACAGACCCAGCCCCTCTGATCTGTGGCAGCATCTTGACCCATTGAGCCAGGGAGACTTGGACGGATGGGGGACAGGAGAAATGGTACAGTGGGAAGTGCCAAGGGTCAAGGTATGAGAGCGGAGGGGGCCAGTTCTGGGTGGGGTCAGAGGTCAGGACTGTTAGCAATACCTTCACAGTGCTTGCCATCTGCAGCCAGCAGGAAGCCAGAGGCACAAGAGCAGCGGTAGGAGCCTGGCGTATTCTCACAGGTGTGCTGGCACACACGGCCCGGGGAGGCCCAGCATTCATTCACATCTGCAGACAGGTAGGCAAGTGAAGCATCAGGGCTCCCTCCTCCCCCAGGCAGTCCCCCATCCAGGCCAAGGAGGATGCTGGGTGGGGAGAGGTACTCTACCAGGACAGGAGAGGAAGAGACAAAGACACAAGGGAGAACAGACGGACTGACTAACCATGACTAAGAGAAACAGGGAACAGTCACCATGGGAACCAAAGGCTGAGACAGATGGTCAAGTCCCAAAAGAGGTGGCCTTGGGCAGGTGGGCACCTTTCAGGCAATGGATGCCCGGAGGTGGGAAGGAAGAAGGGAGCCCCACGTACCGATGCAAGACCGGCCAAAGGCATCGCGCTGGAAGCCTGCTTTGCAGTCGCAGCGGTGGGAGCCGGGGAGGTTGTGGCACACCTGGTTCTCACTGCACCGATGCACGCCTGCCTCACACTCGTTCACATCTACATGAAAGGCAGTGGACTCATGAGGCCGAGGGCTCCTCTGCATGGCCCCCTGAAAGTCACAGCGGGGTGAGACCAGCCTTACCCACACACTTGGTGCCATCCTCGCTGATGTGGTACCCATGTCCGCAGAGCAGTAGGTTTCTCTGGCACTTGTAGGAACCCACGGTGTTGATGCAGCTGAAGCCCGGCTTACAGGGATCGGGCAGTGATGAGCACTCATTGATGTCTGCAGACGTGAATGGCGATGAAGCCACTTCCCTGCCACAACACTTGGGCCCAGCCAAGTCAAGGCTGCTGGGCCAGAGGGTCCCACCCTGTCTTACCCCAGTCCTAGGGGCTCAACATCCCACTGCACCTACAGGAGTTCCTACATGTCCCTTAGATCTATACCGACACAGATGCTAACATAAAAGCATTGCTAAGACCTAGGACAATGATAACACAGGAAGGATGTCCTTGACCTCCAGTGTCTAAATGCTGTCTGTTCTGCCCAGAATTGAATCCAAACACTTTGCCCCAGCATTTAGGACCCCACTGACCTATGCAGCCTCCTACTCCCACCCTTCCTCAATGTAAGCAACTCCAGCCCCACTACACCCCTCACTATCTCTAATGCCCCACACAGTCCCAGCACACAGCAGGGCCTTTGCAAACGCTGTTCCCCTTTCATGGTAGGCTTTCTCACTGCCTCTGGTCCCAACCCAAATGTCACCTCCTCAAGGACACCCTCCAGGATAAGGTAGATGTCTCTTAATCCCCTGCTTGTTTTATTAATTATCAAAGCAACTGTGAATAACTGTTACTTTCATAAATGTCTTTGCTTATATTCATCCTAAATGTCTTCACAAACCATATTAGTACCCCAACATCTAGAACCCTGGCCCTCAGCAAGTGCTCAGGAAATGTCAATGACTAAATCAGTGAAGAACTGTTTGGAGTGGGGCTTATCTACCCACTTTGCCCTGATCCTGACTGATCACAGTCACACCACAGTCTGGCCAGAGGAGCTTTCTGAAGGTCACAAAGTGAGCCTCTGGAAAGAGCTCAAGCTCCCAGACTTGCCAAGGCAACCTCCACCATCTTCAGAAAGCTCTCTGACCCATCAACTCCCTCCCTTGGTTCCACCCTGCAACAGGGGAACCATTTCACACACAGGTGTTTTGAGGACAGCAGGATCGTCGTGGTCCACAGTTCACACCGTTGACCGCCTAGCCCAGGCCTGCATACTTGTCCACACCCCTGATGGTTCCTGCTCAAGGCATGGCCTGTCCTGCAGGGGGCGCTGGTACACAGGCCAGGGGAGTTTCCAGAGAGGTCAGGGCCGCCTGGCTCCTAAGCCAGCAGCTCTTTAAAAGAGATTGAAGTGAGGCAGGGAGGGATAATCAGTTCATGGGATCTCAGATCCACTTACTTGGGGACCACAACTTGTACAGCATATATCAAGCCATGAGTTTCAACCCTTAGCAAAGCATGAAATAAACCTTCAGGTTCTTGACAAACAAGTTGTAAAAACGGAAAATTTCAGTATGTATCATATGCAGTTAGGGTGGGAGCTGTGAAAATTGTGTTTTAGTTGTGTGTGTGTGTAAAATAAATTTGGTTCTGTTGGTTAGGATAACAAAATTGTGAAGCACATTCATTAAGGCCAACCCCATGGATGGGTAAAGTGAGATGTTAAGTCTAAGAGATGCTTCATTTCCCTCCTAACACCCAGCTCAGGGTCTGGCACAGAGCCAAGGTCAGAGAGCTGACACCCACTGCACAGAAGGGTGCTGAGAGTAGGTAAGGCACAGCACAACAGAGCACCCCGATGCCCTCGTGAGGACCCCACTCACCTACACAGTTACCCTCAGGGTCCTGAAGGAAGCCCTCCATGCAGTGCTGCCGAGCCTGGCAGTAGAAGGAGCCCTTGGTGTTCTGGCACGTGAGGCCCGCCTGGCAGTTGTGCGTGCCCAGCTCACACTCGTCCACATCTGCACACAGAGCTCAGTATTGGAGACAGCCCTCTGCCCCTTTTACACCAACGGTGGTTACCCAGTTCTTCTGCACCAGGAAGCTGGGGAAGCAACAGCACCTAACCTGGCACATGTCCCAGTAGACATAGTATAAACAGACATCTACTGGGCTCTATGCCAATGTATAACCAGGGAAACAACCAATACCTAGATGCCCTGCAAGTGGGCATAAAGCCAAGAACAGATCCATGGCTTCCCCCACACAACACCTCTGCTCGTGCAATCCTCCCAAAGGCAAGACACCTGAGTTCTAGCAGCTCCCATCAAGGGCAAGGCACTTTGCAAGTAAAGGTTGGGGACAGGCTCGCCGCTGAGCCTTTCACCTGCACATTCGCCGTCCTTGAGCGTGTAGCCCGGCTCACAGGTGAGACTCTCGAGACAGTGGAAGGAACCCAGTGTGTTGACGCAGTGCTCGTCCCGAGTGCACGTGTGCTGAGCTGTCACACACTCGTTGATGTCTGCGGGGGAGGAAGCTGTCAGCGGTTCCACTGGCAGTCAGGAAGGTGGGCGAGCCAGGCCCTGCTGTCCAGCCACTGCCATCCAGAGCGCATATCTATCCATCCATTCATTCATTCCACACATATTTCCTGAGCACCTGCTAAGTAGCACTGTGGACACCTTGAGAACAACATGTACAGAAACCCCAGCCCTTGTAGTGCTGACACTCACAGGAAACCTGTGGTACAGAAGGAGACCCGAAAGAAATAAGAGAGCAGGGAAACAAGAGGGCCAAGCTAGGCGTGCAAGGTGGTCAGGGAGGGTTCAGACAAGCTGGTATTGGTGCACAGATCTGAAGACAGGCCCAAAGGATGTTCTGCACAGAGGATACAGCAGGGGGCCTGAGAAGAAGACAGTGGAGCACTCTGTTCAAGGGACAAAGAGGAGGCAGGAGTGGCCAGACAAGACAGTTGAGGTCTGGTTTTGACTCTGAGGCCAGTGAAAGGCAGAGGAACAGCCACAGAAAAGGTACGGGGTCTGACTTGTCTGTAACAGGGTCCCCAGCTGCACTGGACAGTAGTCTCCAGGGATAAGCCCCCCACCCCCACTGTCACCCCCACTCCGGTGGAGGTGGGACACTGTCAAATTCTGAAATATTTTAAATGTGGAAACAGCAGGCTTCACTGATGGTGGACAGAAGGTATGAGAGGAGAGAAGAGATCTCAACAGGTTTGGCCTGAGCAGTTGGGAAAAGGGGTACCATCTTCCAGGACTGAGGATGAAGCAGATGTGTAGGTCAGAGCTAAGCCCCATGGCCATGTGAGTTTGACAGGTGCCCAAGTGAAGATGTTGAGAGGGGGATGGAGACATGCTTCTGGCTCTCAGAAGGCTCTGGTGACAAGACAATAATTTGTGGTCAGCGTATGGGTGGCTAAAAAAGGCCCAGTCTGTTGCGGTCACCTGGGAGAGGGACCCAGCTAAAAGAGGCCAAGGACCTTTTTTTGTCCCTCCTGGGACAAGTCCTTGGGGAGCATAGGAACAAGGGGAGGAGATTGGGGAGGAGGAGGACCAAGAGTTCACCAACTCAAAACCTGCCCCAGGCAGCAGGAACACTGAAGTGAAACTGCAGAATGGGACGTGGACAAGTGGTGCCAGAGGACAAGGGGGAGAGGAGAGTGGGGAGCTAGTGCTTAAATTTGGGAAGAGGAAAAAGTTAAGGAACTAAATAGTGGGGGGTTGTTGTTGTTAAGTGCCATCAAGTCGGTTCCCACTCATAATGACCCTGTATAAAGTTTCCAAGGAGCAGCTGGTGGATTTGAACTGTCGACCTAGTGGTTCAAACTGACTTTGTTGTCTGGCGCTTATCCTATAGTACCACACCAGGACATAGTAAATACGATCTATGCTAACTAACTGTACACTTAAAACTGGCTAAAATGGCAAGCACTACATGTTTTACCACCATATAAAAATAAGAAAAATGTCTGCCTCCAGGCAGTGCTCAAGATCTGTGGATACCCGCTGGTTTCTGCCTCCTCAGAGCATCATCAGGCAGAGGTGGCAGAGTACTCACTCACCCACTCATTCACACAAGGCCCCAGGCCTCGTGGGGATGTCAAATTCGACTCTGCCTAGTTGGGGTGGCATGAAAGACACTGGGCAAAGAGCCACAAGCAGGGCCCTGGAATGTCTCAGAGGCAGTCTGGGTACTGGCTGGACCAGGTGGAGAGGGAGAGAGCAGGGCTGTAGGGAGGAAGACCCTCCCATGTCCTTAAATGGGCCAAATGGTAAACCCATAAGGCGGCAGGAGGTGGTGGTAGAGAAACAAAAAATTGGTTTCCCAGGAGACGAAGATTTCTAATGTATAGGTGGGGTTAACAAAGAGAGGTGTTCCCAGGGTTCCAGAAACATTACAGAAGGAATCACAAGGATGGATAAAACCTGTAACTGAGGCTCAGGAGGGGTGGGCAGCTCCCACTCAGAGAGGTGGAAACAAGGTCTTTCAGACCAGCTGTGGCAGCAGGGGACTGGAACTAAATAAAGAGGGTGCTGCAGAAGTGGGCTTCAGAATGACGACCATTTCTCTCCATCTCCTCACTCCCCGGCCACGTTACCTGCACACTTCTCCAAGAACTGAGAGTATCCTCAAAACCCTAGGCAATCCCCAGCAAAAATCACACATCCATTAGAAGACCTCTGGACTCCGTCCCACTCAATCCTGACTGCAGTTTACACGCCTGCAATGGTGAGGAGCTCACTCACTCTGCAGGCTGCTTCAGCATTTGTTGAATCATAATGCTGCCAAGCAGTAGCAAGAACTTCACATGGATTAATACATTTACTCTTCACAACCACCCTCTCAGGTGAAAGCTATCAGCATCCAGTTTCACATTAAATCTCAGAGTGGTTAACTGACTTACTTGAGGTCTTATAACTAGAGAGTAACCAAGCCAGGACCTGCAAAGACCTCAGCAGCGCACCAGCCTCCCCACTTACAGTCTGGTTGACAGTGTGGAGTGAACAAACGAACTACAAACTCTAACAGATGCCTGTGGGTGAAGAAGTGGCAGAGGGACTGAGGAGCTGGTGTTAATGGACGAGTAAGCTCGTAAGTAATGGAAGGAAGACACAGAAGAATGTGACAGGATGGAAAGAGAATGAGGACATGACTGAGGGCTAAAAAAATTCTGCTGAGTAGATTGTACCTTTGCTCCTTGAACCCAGAACTTAATTACCAGCTTCCGGGACCCCTTTCAACAGGAGGGATGTTCAGAGGAACAACCCTCAATGTGGTGAGAGAGAAGCATGTCCTGGGCAGAGGCCCAGCCTTCTTATTTCACACAGACACACAAGGCACGGTCCAAACAGGAGGAGGCCGCCCAGCCCCGCATGCGGATCGGGAGGGTGCATGTTGTGCTGAGAGCCGGAGGCCAAGGGTAAACATGTACAGCCAGTGCCAGGGGCCCATCTGCCCAGTGGCAGAAAGTGGGCAGGGGACACGTTCAGGCTGGGCACAGTCCACAAGCACAGATTCCTGGCGCCCTCCACACTGCCTCCACCTCCATATCCTTGTTCAAGCTGTCTCCTCCTGCCCCACCCCCACCGCCCCGATCCTGACACCCTTCCCAGTGCTCCAGTCTGCCCATCTGCGGAGAGTGGTGCCAATGTCCCCTTCTCCAGAATGCATGTCCATAGTTTCACAGTACAAATGGTTCTCCCCTTGCCTGTGTCTCTGCTGTGGTGTTGTCCTGAGTCTCTGCTACTTTGGGCCTATTCCTGTAGGAGCAGGAACTTTAGGAGGACAGAGTTTATGTTTTCCCTCAAACATCAGCCATGTGGGAGCTGGGAGTACCAAGCCCACACTCCTCAAGGCCCACAGTCCTCCAGAGACACAGGCTTCAAGGGAGGGAGGAGTGCTCTTACCACACCCTTACCAAGCTAGGCCCAGGCCAGAAACTGGCAGGATCCTCACCCAGTCCTCCTGGCCTCAGAGCTCAGCATCACCCCAGGTGACCAAACCCAAAAAGTCACGCTATCCAGTGAATTCCAACTCCTAGCAGCCCTGAGGAGGGTTTCCAAGTCTGTACACCTTTATGGAGTCAGACAATCCCATCTTTCTCCTGTGCGGCAGCTGTAAGTTTGAACCACAAACCTTGTGATTAGCAGTCTACAGCTTAACTCACTGCACCACTAGGGCTCCTTCACCCCAGGCGAGATGGGAGAAAATGAAGGCTCAGAGAGGAGGGCCACCTTCTCAGGGTCACACAGCAAAGGGACAACAAGCTGGAGTGCACAGTCTGTCCTCTGGCTCTGGGTGCATCTAACGAAGATCTGGAGCAGCTGCCGCAAGCTGCTTACTGACTCCCAGATGCCCTGCTCATTGCATACACGCCACACAACCTCAGAACCACACCCACATGGGGGCCCATCACCCCTGCTAAAAGATGAGCAAGTCATTTGCTTAAGGCCATAGTGCTACCGAGGGGCAGAGTTCTGCTTTGGACCCCAAGTGCCATATATATTACCTTACTGCCCAACTCGATTGACCCCTTATTTACTGCAGTCCAGACACAGGGTCAAGGGCCCAGCCAGACCACACATCCAGCTGTGGTGTCTGATTCCAGGCCCATCCCTGAGGAAAGCAGCCTCCAGAAGAGCCAGGGGACAAGCAGGACAGGACACCAGGGCACGGACGGAGGACGTAACACAAAGCGCAGGATGCTGGCTGTGCTGAGAGCTCATATGCAAAGGGACAGTCCCTTTAGCATGTGGCTGCAGGGTGGCATGGCTAGCATGGTGCAGCACAAAGAGCTGTGACGGTGGGCGGCAGGCAGGGGCTCTCGCTTACCCACGCACTTCCTATACGCATTGAGGATATAGCCCTCCGCACACAGCACTGTGTGGTTGACACAGTAGTAGGATCCCAGGGTGTTCACACAGAACTGCCGCCGGTTACAACCATGAGTACCCATCAGGCACTCGTCCCGGTCTAGTGTCAGCCACAGAGGGAAAAACAGAAGGGCCGTTAGGGGGGCATGGCCTGCCAAGGAGCATCCAGTCACAGGTAAGGAAATGAAGAGCCTCTCAGCCCATCAGTAGTGGAGCTGGACCTTGGACCCCAGTCTCAGTTTGTGGAGTTAATAGATCTCCGAGTTACAATCCACTGTTCACGCTGAGCATGTGGCCAGGAGATACTCAGAGAGGGTGGACAATCTGTCCAAGGTCACACAGCCAGACAGGACCAGAGGCAGTCCCCTACCCAGTCTCTGGATGCAGCCTACCTCCACAGGCCACCAAAGGAAACACACAGTGGACTGCAAACTCAAGTGCTCTAGCCACAGAAGGGTGGGGGCTCTATGCAGGTTCTGGGCTCTGTCCATGGGTGGACAAGACATGAGCTTCCATAGACAGATTTTGTAAAGGTTCAAGAAAAATCTAGAAAATAGAATTTAAAAGAAAAAACTTCTTGAGCTCTTCACAACTGACAATGGATCGGAGTCTTTCAAACATGGAAGAGCAACGCAGGCTTCTCCACAAGCCAGACTGCAGCCTCGGGCCCACACACTACTGTCTTCCTTACAAGGGTCCTCTCAAGAAGCAAGTGGAGGAGTGGGGAGGCATGGGCCCAGGCCAGCCACATAGCCACTAGGAGCCAAGGCTGTGCCAACCCTTGGGCCCTAGGCCTTGCCAGGTCTGTGCCCACTGAGGTCCATTCCCTGGCTGGGTCCAGTGAGAGGAACTCACAGCTTTAGGCCTGGTGGATAGGTCCTGAAGGCACTGCATGACCTAAGTCTAAGCTATACCCCCATGCCATCTGAGAGAAAGGGCGGCAGGTTCCCATCAGTCTGGGTTTCCCATCCTCTGTAGGCAAAAGAAGGATATTGGTCCACATCAGAATACCAGTCTCAGATGAAAGACTGGTGCAGGATTTGGGTTACTGGCAGGAGGTGGGCATTTGCCCCAGTTAGCCCTAGACTCGTACCAGGGTCACATCACCTGGACTCACCCAAAGCCTGCACTGGGCTCTCTGTGCCTCCCAGCCCCCAGAGAAGAGGCATAAAGTCCCCGTTGGGCTATTCCTTGAGACAACATTCTCTGTGGGAACCAACCCTGCTGGTCTCAAACCGAAGGCCACATCTTACAGCAAGGAGGTTGCAACCTACAGGTCCCTCGAATATCAGATCCCCACCCATCCCCTCAGTTCCTGGGAAGGTCACCAGGTAAAAGGGGTATGCTTGGAGGGTCCTCTCAGGGCCCTAAGTGGCAGAGGCAGTTCATAGTCACCAATTCTATTCTGTTCTTGCTCGATTTTTTAAGGGACGAGCATATGGCGTCCAGCTGGAGACTTGACTCCCCCAGCCTCCCTCCTACTCCCAACCAGGGGCAGTGGTGGTGAGAAACACTGCTACAAGGTCCTGTCCCTCAAATAAGTGAGCCTCCCACTTTCTCTTTCCCTGCTCACAGCTGGAGCATGACTGGCCGGCTCTGTGGGCTGTGCATATCTGGGGCCTTATCAGAGATGCAAATTTCTGAGCTCTACCCCAGATACCCCGCATCAGAACCTGTATTTCTGACTCTATTGCCTGTGAAGTCAGAGACCACCGACCAGGTGGAGGGAACCTAGCTCCCGAACAGACCCCTGTACTGCCCACACACCTCTTCCCCCGCTGGCCCCCCAGAAGATCAACTCAGGCCTGCAGGAAGGGGTGGCCCCGGGGCACTCACCTTCACAGGACACACCATCGGCCATGATGGCGTAGCCGGGAAAACAGGAGCACATGGCCGTGTCCCCGACGATGCTGCACACCTGTTTGCAGGGCCCGTTGTCTGAAAGGAATCAGAGAGTTCCAGGCTATGACCTCATCCCACACTGCTCCTCACCCCAGCCACAGTCCTGAGCCTGCGGTCAGGGATGCTCATGTATCAGGTCTCATTCAGGTCTGAGCCATTCAGACAATCAGATCCCAAACCCTGATGGCCATGAGGGGAAGAAGGAAGGCATACAGAGATGAGGAGAAAGATCGGATGAGGAAATGAGATGAGGATGGGGAACAAGGGCAGAAAAGAATTTTCTGTGTGCTAATAAATGCATCCCCCTCAGCTCTGCAAGCACACTGTGCTGTCTCAGTCTTACAGGGCCCAAGTCCAGGAAGGAGAGGCATGGGCCAGAGTACAACAGCCACCTGCACCGAGCCCCACCCCCACAGTGGCTCCTCACCCAACCTCAGCCCTTCGAGTCCAACCAGCCCCCAAAGCAGAAGCACCCTACTTTGTCAGGAGGCCACCTTGCACCCTCCCAGCCTCAGAAGCACCCATCTGCCAGCATCCCAGACCCCCTCTGTCCCAGAGCCCTTCCCGGGGACACGGTCCCCTCCACTTACTTTTGCAGGTGTTGGGTTGTGGTAAGGGTAGTGGGATTATGTTGGGGACCATTGGGGGCAATGGTGGCCTTGGTGCAGACTGCGTCACAGCCTCTGGTTTTGGGGGTTCATGATCTGTGAAAGGCAGAACAGACAGAAGACTGGACAAGGGGAGGTCTTGTCTCTTCATCAGATATTACGGCGTGGAGGCCTGCTCACACAGAGCCACAGACCACCCGGAAATTAGGACAGGTCCTCATCAGAACCCAGCAGCAACGGCATGGACACTGGACAGCGGTCATTTCACTTAACCCTCCCACTTGATGGAAGAAACTGAGATTTGATGATGTGCTCAAGCAACATCACACAACTATTCAAGGCTGAGCCCCACAACAAAAGGAGTAAACACAGAAGTAAAGGGAAGAGTTTTCTGACAGTTAGCAGGGGGAGAACCCTTTGGGACCATGGGCTGAGGCAGTCCCCTGGGGACACAGCCAGGTTTTGGTAATGGGGCCTCTGTCATAGCTGTGAATCATAGGCTTCTGATGTTCTACCATGTGGCACAGTAGGGGGTGAAGTACCTCAGAATCCTCCTTTCTTCTTGTCCCTGCTATTCCTGTCCAAGGAATGCTGAGCTCCAGTGGTCAGGCCAGTGGCCCTTACCTGGACGGCAGGTCCGGCCGTCATCCTGTAGCGAGAAGCCGGGGAAGCAGGCACAGCGGTAAGAGCCCACGGTGTTGATGCATAGGTGCTGACACAACTCCCCCGGCAGGAGCAGACACTCATCCTGATTGTCATCTGGAAGGCTGTTGGGCAGCTCAGCCTCTGTGCCCAGTGAAAGGGCCTCCCGGTCCACCACCTCCGCCTCTGAAACTGGGGTGGGGTCAGTGCTCATGATGGAAGAGCAGGAGCCACAGCCCCGGACCACCCAGAAATCAGTACAGCCCCTCATCAGAACCCAGCAGTAACATAGGTGAGGGTGAGTGGAACAGCTGGATGGATGGGTGGATGAATGAGTGGGGGATAATTGAATGAATGAATGTACGAACAAACAAACAAACAAGTAAATGAATGGGCAAACCTGCAGCAATAAGGGCCCAGTGTTCATCACCTTGGCCCTCCCACAATGTCATGGGGCCAGACCCGCCACAATCCCCAGGAAGCAGTTGAGTGGCATCAGGGAGGGTCTCCCCTATCAGGAATGGTTGAGTGGAACCTGAACCTGACGGGGCCTTCTCTTACTGCCGGTGGGACACTGCTGCTTGCATCCTCTGAGGCACAGGTCACCTACCTGGTCCTCCCAGAAGGACAGCAACATATGCCTCTGGCTCTGGAGCTTGCTCAGCCCTGGTGCCCACCTGCTGCTCTTCCTTAAGAGTCACTCCCTAACTTCATCGTGAACCACTCTTCGGGTCCCCACCTGGCCTTCATACCAATGCTGAGTCAATTGCTTTAGAGCCAACCCCATCAAGTGCCATTCCCTTGAACTGGACTTAGCCTCCGATCCTGTGTTGACCACAGGAGGCTGGCTAGTCCCTCTGTCTTGGTTGATCTGCCCTGACCTGGCCTGGTCAAACCTTCATACAATGCCCCTGCCCCGTTCTGCTGGGCCCACCATAGCACCCAGTAACTCTGTGCTTTCAAGAGTGAGCTTGTCATAAGAGACCGTGGATACCAAGAATCTCCCTTCCATGCACAGAGTCCCAACATCTTGCACTATCGAGCAGAGATTTGGACTGATTCAGGTCAGGGCTGACTGGGGTCCAGGGCAGGAGGAATCCCAGAGACAGGAATAGGAGTTGTCAGAGCCAAAGTGCCCCATACTGATTGTGGCAAAGACTGGCCATGTGGCTTAGCAAAGGCCCTGACTCTCTCCAGGCCTCCGCTAAGACATGACAGTAGCCATGTTGCAGCCTTTCTGAGTGTTGACAAGTTGCCAGGCACTGCCTTCAACTCCCAATAAACATCACGTCATTTATCCTCAGGCTGAGTGAGACATAGCAACACCCCATCCAACAGAGGCAATAAAAAGGCTCAGAGCAGGGATACAATTTGCCCTAGGTTAGCAGTGGGGCTTGGGGTTGCATCCAGGTTGGCCTGACTCCAGAGGCCATGAGTTTAACCTCAGTGCTACAACTACCTCTGTGGTTTAATTCTCAACCCACGAAGTGCTCAGGACATGCCCACAGGGGCTCCAGATAGTCCACAGGGCAGGTACGGGGGCTGGAAGTTCAGGAACTTTCCTGGCATCTGGCTTTGAACATGTGGATACTACAGAGGGCCCACAAGGGCTTTCACAGCACCTGGCTACGGCAGGGTCTGCTAAAGCAACAACACCCACTGACACACTGTGACACGGAAACACTGGATGGGCTCCCACAGCCCCGCCCCCGCCACTGGTGGAAAGAAGTCCAGGAGACAGCCCAGATGTCTGGCTGGGGTTACAGAGGCTAGACCTGACAGCTGGAACAGCGATGACCAGCACAGGAAAGTGAGGAGCGAGGAGCCACTAGGGACAGTGAGGGCTGGAACCTCCCAGTGTGGCTGAACCATCTCTAGGACAGAGGCCAGCACAGGCCCCAGCTCACACGTCACCTGGAGGCTCAGTGGGACTCTAGGCTCCTGAGCACACTGACTACACAACTCAGGGATGGGCTCTGGCAGGGGCACAGGGGTGAAGGGCACAGGTGTGGGAGCCCACAAAGCGTTCTAAGAGTGGCAAAGAGGTGACCAACAAATAAACCCATTACTTATTCATTCAATCATTTGTTAATGCCTCCTCTGGGCCAAGCACAGGGCCTGACGCTGAAAAGGCAGAGGTACAAGACACTCGGGGCTAACAAGGCTAAAAAGGCAAGTGGGGAAAATACAAGGGGGCTTCAAAAAGGTTGTAGAAGAATAGAAAAGATAATGGAATTTTTTTTTCATCAACTTTTTGAAGCTCCCCCATAGTGCCTTCTCTGTGCCAGTTTACATAGCATGCACAGCAGGCAGAGGAATGGCAAGAGGTGAGAGGGATGGGGATGAATGGTAAAAGCAGAAGTAACTTTAAGGAATGAGTGGCTGAAAGGTTTGCTAGCTGACTTGAGGATGAACACATGAGTACATGGAGAGATGAAGGATGGATGGATGGATGGATGGATGGATGGATGGATGGATGGATGGATGGATGGATGAATGGATGGAAGAGTGGATGAATAGATGGGCTGGTGGGTGGATGAGGTTACGAGATGAGGGAGTGAATAGGAAAGTGGATAGATAACTGGGCAAGTAGATGAACTAATGAGTGGGGAGAAGGCTTGGGCTAGATGAGATGGATGAGTAAAGGGGCATGTTGGGAAGCGGTGATTGATGGGGAGAAGATAATGGTCTGTCGATAGATGGATAAATGGGAGGGTTGGAAAATGAGTGGGTAGATGAGCGGGTAGGTAAGACGAGGGGATGGATGAGAAAGTAGAAGGATGGATGAGCAGACACATGGACTTATGGGTGGGGGACAAGTGAGGAATGGAAGAGATGGATGGATGGGTAAAAAGGTGGACTGGTAAGTAGATGGACTGATGGAGAAGAAAATGGACCTATGGTGGTGGTGGTGGTGGTGGTGGTGGTTGTGTACCATCGAGTTGGTTCCAACTCACAGCCACCCTGTATAGGGTTTTCCTTGGCTGTAAATCTTTAAAGGGGCAGAAAGCCTCATTGTTTTCTCACAGAACATTTAATGGACTCAAACTGCTGACCTTGAAGTGAGGAGCCCAACGCATAACCCACCACACCGCCAGGGCTCTCTGTAGATAGGAAAAGATGGATGAAAGGATGGATGTGTGAGCAGGAGGATGGGTGGATGGATAAGTGAATGAATGAAAAGATAAGGGGCTAAGGGTGTATGTGGGAAGGAAAGGGATTAAATGGGCAGAAAAATGGATGGGTAGGAAGGTGTATGGACACAGATAGGAGAGTGGGTGCATGAACAGTAGAAAGCAGTGGGTGCCAGGTAGGCAGTGGTTGGATAGGTGGAATAATGAGTAGAAAACGGAAAAGGATCACCATTTCAGAAGTGATGGAGCAAAGTCCACAGTCAGAGGACAAAGAACCCTGTCTAGAAGAGAACTTGTGTCTCAAGTCACAGATGAGAGTGGAGCCAGGTTCCCCACAGAAGCCCAGAGACACCCAGCTTTGGCTGAAAGCCCCAACAGCTCTGCTCCCCTCAACCAATGACCCATACTCCCTGGCTGGGGGCTGGGGCTGTACCCACCTCTCTTTGGTATGGCTAGAGGTTCTGGAGGCCTGCGAACCTCAGGCACAATGAGAGCATCTTCACCCTCGCAGCAGGAGAGCATTGCGTTGTTGCAGGGGTAGCCCAGGTTGGGGTTAGACTCACACAAGTGGCCCTCACTCCGTATGCGAAGTCCCAAGCCACAGCAGTCACAGCATTGCTGGAATGAGATGCAGCCATCACTGTCCACTCATCGCTCCCTGGTGGCTACCCACACTGGACTTTCAGAGCCTTCCCCCTTCAGCCTGTCTCCTCCATGGCCTTGAGCCTGTGTGAGCCAGACTCAAGGGGTGGGCTTGGTCATTGATCTGTATCTCTTATGCCTATCATTACCAGGTCTGGCGGAAGAGTGCTAACACAAGTGTTTTTAATTAAAAACCTCCTGCAGAAAACCTACCAATTATTCCCCAGCTACATCCACCATCCTTACTAAAAGAACCCCATCTTTACTAAAAGGACCTCAATTCTATCCAGGTCAGCTAAAAGGTAGTATTTGCCAGTATCCTTGGAAGTTGTATATAGAAGCCAAAGAGTGGAGCTTTCATAAAAGCTTTTTATTTGGGACTGACTCTATCTGTAGATATATCCTTTCTGCTCTTCCTCTTTCCTGAGACATCTATGTGATGGCTGGCACTCCAGCAGCCATCATGGGCCATGAAGTGGTCTTAAAAACAGAAGTTACAGGCTAAAGATGATTGAGAAGAAAAAGGAAAGACGTCTTGTTTCATGAAAACACCATGAGAATCTATCCCATCCTAGATTATTCCCCCAAATAAAATCTTTTAGTTGATTTAAATTACTTGGCAGATTGCAACAAGAGCCCCAATTATCTCTCTGTCCACTTCATGCTGCAGCTTCCCTGATCAAAAGGTAGCCTAGTTCCCAACTCTATAGTTGTATCCTATGACTTGCTTTGATTTAGAGGATAAGGATACGATACAAGTGACAATATGCTAGCTTTGAGCCTGGGCTTCAAAGGGTCTTGCATGCTTTTATAACCTCTCCAGCGAGCTTATCCAGCTTCTAAAACACAAACCCAGACTAGCCTGTTAAAGGTTGTGAGACTATATGGAGCAGAGATGAGTCATCTCAGCTGAGACCCTCCTAGATCATCTAGCCCCCAGATCATCTGCTGACTATGGACTCATATGCAAGCCCAGTCGAAATCAGCAGAGTAATGCTCTGGTCAGCAGAAGTATCTAGCTGACCCATAAATTTATGAGCTTAGCCACTCACAAGTCACTAAAGTTTGGGATGGTTGGTTTGTTACACAACAGTAGTTAATTGATATTCTAGACCTATATCCCAATATTGAATACCTCCACTTACTAAAGAGTCATCATATAATAAATATTTTCTAATCATCTCTAATAATAACCACCTAACAACCACTCCATAAGAGACGGAGTATTGTTCACATTTTAAAGATGGAGAAGCTGAGATTGGTCCAGGGTTAAATGGCGCCATAAGATAAGCACTGGGCTGTGAACCACAAAATCCCTAATTCAAGCCTGCCTGCCAGACTCTCCACAGGAAAAAGATGGGGCTTTCTGCTCTCTCAAAAGTTTAAAGCCCCAGAAACCCTATACGGGGCTGTTTTGAGTCAAATAGATTTGCCGGCACCTAACAACAACAACAACAAAGTCAAAAAGTACTGCTATCAAATCATAGAAAACTTTGTTAAGCAAAAATATTAAAATGGGAAGCTATTGTTTCTTGGCATATCCTCCATCTAGGACTGTACACTTCTGAAGGTGATATTTCTGTCTCTCCTGGTGTGGCACTGTGGCTTAATGTGCTAGACTGCAAAGTCAGTATGAACTACAAGGTCTGTAGTTCAAAGTCACCAGTGGCTCCTTGGAAACCCAGAACAGGTCGCTATGAGTTACAATCAACTCAACAGCACTTAACAACAACAACTCTTCCCTAAAGAATTCTGTGCTCTTCAAATTACACCCCGTCAGAAGGCAGTTTTGGTATCAATGAATGATTCAAATCATGTTTCTTTTCAATGTTCTTTGAGTTTGGGGAACAAAAAGAAGTTTGAAAGGGAAAGCTAGGGACTGCAGGAGAATGGGGTAAGGTTTCTCATGATGGAAAAAAGTTCTCAGCACCACTTTCCTGAACTTTTTCCTACCAATGTGATTTTAAATTTTCTTTATAATAAGCCCCAGGATCATACTATGTCCTTAAAGAAAACTGATCAAGATTGCTCCTTGGAAATCCCGCCCCCCAAAAAAAAAAGTCACCATAACCTTCTGAATTGAACTGGTACCGCATATTCATTAGAAGCCACTATTTTGATTGGACCTTTTTTTTCAAGGCACCCTAATGAGACTTGTTGTTACGTGATGTCAAATCAGTTTCGACTCATAGCAACCCTGTATAGGGTATCCAAGAAGTGGCTGGTGGGTTTGAACTGCCAACTTTGTAATCGGCAATCCAGTGCTTAGTCTACAGTGCCACACCAGGATTCCTAGGACAAGTGAGAGAATGTTGATCTTGTTTATCACCAAAGTCATTTCCCTAATGTCAATTACTTTTAGGAGGAAACTGACTCCAGTTAGACTCAACATACTCTTCCCAATGCTGCCCCCTTCAGTGGTTTTTGTCACAGTCACCCAGATTTGTAACATGGTTCCCTTCTTCTATTCCTTCCTTTCCCCCCCAGCCGTCAGGACAAGATCCCATCTACAAGGTTTCCTGGTACTCTTCCTCTACCCTCATATGGTCCCACACTGCCACTAAAGAAAACAGCTAGTTACCATCCCCAAACTTCTTCCTGATTTTCAGTGTAGCACATGGTAGCATAGTGGTTACGTACAGTGTAGCTCTGGTAAGCGTAGTGGTTACGAATTGGGCTGCAAACCTTAAGGTCAGGGGTTCGAAACTACCAGCCGCTCCACGGGAGAAAGATGAGGCTTTCTACTCCCGTTAAGATTTACACCCTCGGAAACCCTGTACAGGGTCGCTATGGGTCGGAACCGACTCGACGGCACTTAACAACAACAACATGACTACCCATAGTCAAGACTATGTTTTCCAGCCTCCCTTGCAGCTAGGTGGGGCCAAAGGATTAGGTTCTAGCCAATGAGATAAAAGCAGAAATACTGTCTCTTCTCTCCCACTTCCTCCTGCCTGCTACCCAGAGCTAGAGCATCCATCTTGAACTACAAGGCAGCAAGGTACTACTGGCAGGGAAACAAGTCTTTGTCCCTGGTGACCAAGGAGCTGCTCCACCAGCTCTGGTTGACCTGCCTCCCTCCTCCAGCCTATGAGAGAAAAACCAATGTGCTTGCAGGGTTTCCAATACTTGCAGCCCAACTGACACCTGTCTCTGGCTCTATCATCCACATGCCCACAGAATCCAGCCAGGAATTGCTATATTTAACACCTGCTGGGCCACAGAGCCTCCATGTGTTCCTGCCCATGAGTTTACTCATGCTGTTTCCTCTGCCTGAAGTGCCCTCCTCTTCTCTCTGCCACATTGTGCCTATCCCACTGCACACAAAGGAGAGTCCCCCTCAGGAACTAGTCCCTACAACTGCCAGAGGGGATCTGATCATACCTCTCAAACCCTCCACGCCCCCTCAGGGTAAACCCACAGTCATTACAAGGATCAACAGCATGATCACTTTTCTGCCACATCCCTTAACACTCCCCAACTCCCTCCCTCCACTGCACCACACAGGCTGCCTCACTGCATCTCAGACATGCCAAGTACACCCCAGGGCCTTTGCACACTCTGCTCTCTCTACAGTTGTCCACGTGGCTCACCACCCTCCTCCAGGACTTCACCCCAATGTCTCCTTCTCAGTGAGACTGTCCTCTAGATGTGCCCAGCCCTCATACTGCTTATCAGGGCTTCCCCTCCTCAGCACTCCTCACTCTCGAGTACACTGAACACACATACATACATACATCACAGGTCCTCATCTCCCTGGCTAGAAAGAAAGCCCCACAAGGGGAAGGCACTTCATGCCTTATTTGCTGCTGCATTCCTAACAACTAAAACAGGGCCTGACACACACTGGTACAGAATAAATATTTCTTGAATTCATTGAACAATAATTAAGGATCGATGGTGTTTTTCTACGCAAGTGACAGGTCCCCACCCCACCAGGTGTGCGTGTCACCCCAACTGAGGAGCCCAAGCCCTCTTTCCCTTGAGGATTCCAGACCCCGCCCAGCCTTGCCCACCCTCTGGGTCAAGCTTGCCTTGTATAGGGAGATGCCACAGGTGTCGTCGTCCTCGGCCCCACAGGCCTCACCCTCCTTGGCCCCCAGGATGCCAGCCATGCAAGTCTTCTCCTTTAAGTAGGCAGTGCAACAGTGTTTCTGAGCTATCCTGCGACAGAAAGTGTGCTCAGCCCTACCCACGTGCTCCTGCACGCACGGGCCAACAGCATTCCTTCCAGTGACCTGCTCCATCTCACAGAAAGAAAACTGAAGCTCCAAGAAGGGACATCCCCTCTGTAAGGGTCACACCATGAGCAGGAGTCAGTCAGTGCTGGTAGCTGGGCATCAATAGAGGCTGGCCATCCCTGCCACACGAGGCGGATTTCACATCCTGACTCAGCAAAGAGCAGTATAATATGACCCAGCAATGAGGGAGGGGGGGTCGGCACACAGAGCCCCTCACAGAACTGAGAAGGACATGGAGAATCAACCCCAGGAAAAGCTGGAGAAGCACAGCTTCCAGAACTCCAGCCCCTGCCTCCCAATGTGTATAAGGTTGCCAAAGGCCGAGGTGGCTCAGGAGTCAGAACCAGGACCTGAAGGTAGGAGAGGGCCCCAGGAGACAGGTTTCAGCACCACTGAGCAAGGACAGCATGGCGATGGAGCCAGCGTCCATGATGTGGTAAGTTTCTCATCACCAGAGGGATACAAGCATACAACAGGGCTGCTCAGGTCTCAACTTTGGTACCCATGATGTGAGCTTATTTGGAAACAGGGCCTCTTGCAGATGTAATTAGGTAGCAGGAGGTCATACTGGTAGGCTGGGACCCAGTCCAATATGACTGATGTCCTTCTAAAAGAGGAGAGACGCAGAGATTGACAGACACAGGGAGGTCAGGTGATAAAAGATAAAGAGATTGGAGTGAAGCAGCCACAAGCCAAGAAAGACCAGGGCTATCAGAAGCTGGGAGAAATAAGAGTAAATTCTCTGCTAGAGCCTTTGGAGAGAATATGGTCCAGCTGACACCCTGAATTCGAACTTCTGGCCTCCAGAATTGTTGCTTTAAGCCACCCAGCCTGTGGTGTTTTGCTCAGTACTCCAGGGGTGTGATGGTACATGTTAAGCTGCCAAGTAGCCTCAAAGAGTGTATTGTCAGAAGGGAAAGAAAAGGGACACATTGGAATTTAATTTTTTTCTAAAGAAGGCAGAGTGGCTGGATGTAACAAAACATGGGGAACAATCCTAAACATACTGTCAATGAGTATGGCACCGTGCATGTTGCCTCACTAAACCCCATCTTCTTTGGCTGGGAAGATGAGTAGATTGGAAAGATGGAGGGAGTCCCTGAGAAAAGAAGGTAGTTGGCTGACAAACACTCGTCTAGGACCCAGTAGAAGCCATGGGTATGAATGATGGCTTTTTTGAGAACTACAGAGGCAGAGGGACAATCACACAGAGAACAGAGCAAAGAGGTAAGAGGCCAACCTTCTGGGGAAAGAGAATGGGAGTGGGGGACAAGGAAAGAAACCTGTGTCAAGTACTGCAGTGAGTGAGATGTGTCTCCCGGCAGGATGGCCCTTTGATGCGGCTGGCAATGGTAGCTGGCTACTAACTTGTGTGGTTTGTTTATTCCTGAGGCCAGGTTTGGGCTATCCACATGGCCCACAGCAGCCACATCCAAGGGCCCTGGTATACTTGGAGGCAAGCACAACAGGGGCTGGGGTCCAAAGCCAGCAGGGATCTGGAGGGTCCCACCTACCTGCAGCTGTCACCTTCCACGCCATTCTCAGGGATGTCTGCGCATTCGTCATTATCTATGGCCCACTGCTGCCCAGCCGCACAGCATGACTCGATCAGGTCCTTGGTGGAGACTGGGGACAGAAACATGGGAAAGAATCACCACTTGAGCAGGATGTAGTTCCAACGGGTCTAGAGTCACTGAGTACAGGAGATGCTGCTGAGGCCCATCCAGAGCCCCCACCCCATCCAGACCATGCACCTGGGTTGCTTATAACTCATAACTCTAGCTCTCTTCAGACAACTACCAGGGGTTCAAGGTTCCCATGGGGGTGTGAGAGAGTACAACCAACAGATAGCTCACAGGGGAAAGGTGGGGGGCCTTGCCACTTGTCTCAAAGGAGACAGCTCTATGGTGCCATCACACCACACCCAGAGCCCCCCGAGCGATCAGCTGAGGCTGGACTGCAACTGGTCCATCCTGACAGGACTCCCCAGGAGAACCATATACACAAAAATCCCCTGAGAGCAGCTCGGGGGAAAAGCAGAGAGTTACCTACAAAGAAGAACCAGTAAGACTAAGCTCTAGATGCACGAAGGAGATTGAAATCATTGCAATGAAATGATGAGTGTAAAATTGGTGTTCGCCCATGTAAACTATCACTCAATTCACAATAAAAACTTAAAAAAATAAAAATGACTATGCTCTATTTCTCAACAGAAATCATGCAGGCAAGAAGGCAATGAGAAGACATACACAAAACTGTGGAAGAAAAAACTGCCAACAGAGAATCATATATCCATCAAAACTGTCACTCAAATACGATGGCAAAATTAAAGCATTTCCAGAAAAGCAAAAATTAAAAGGAAATTGTAATAACAAGACTAACTTCATAGAAAATGCTAATGGGAGTTTTTGGACTGAGAACCAACAACCTGAGACTGGCATAAACAACACCACCATCCAGAATTCAGCCCATATATGGTGGTTGGTGGTTATGTGCCGTGCAGTTAGTTCTGACTCATAGCGACCCTGTACAGGGTTTCTGAGGCTACAAATCTTTATGGGAGCAGAAAGCTTCATCTTTCTCCCGTGGAACAGCTGGTAGTTTCAAACTGCTGACCTTGCGGTTCACAGCCCAATTCGTAACCACTACGTTATAATCCATATATGGGTTGTATGCAAAGTAAAGCAAACATAAAAGACTGAAAATAGGGAACCAGAGATATAAATTTATAATGAAGCCAACTATAGAGAGGAAAAAAACAAAAAGAAAGAAAAGTGTAGTTACAGAACTTACAAATGTCGCGGATGCCAAGTAGATTTCTTTTTTTTTAAAAAAAAAAAGCAACTGTTTTAAACTGGGGAATAATTTAATAAATAATAAGGTAACTTCAAAGAAAATTAATACACTTTCACATCAGAGGTAGAGAAAGGAAAACCATAAATATTAAGTAAACAATAAAACAACAGCAATGAAGAAAATGCACAAACAAAATGAAGTCAACACAAAATTATGTGGAACAAAGAAACAAGCAGAACCGCATAGAACACACAGCAAAACGACAGCAATCAAGTCTCATACCCATCGATAATTACACTTAACAGTAATGGGTTAAATGTACCAGTTAAGAGACAGAGAGTAGCAATATGATCCTTCAA
>NW_006408660.1:5018499-5020293 GCF_000296735.1 Chrysochloris asiatica
CGGTGGACTCAAGTGTGGCAACAGTAGTGAGGTTGGCCCAGGATCAGGCAGGGTTTCAGTTCTGCTGTGCGAAGGTCACTATGGGTCGGTGCTGACTCAATGGCACCTAACAACAACATACAAATCCAACTGGTGTCCTGGTGTGGTGCTGTGAGTTAATGCGCCAGACTGCAAAACCATATGAACTGCAAAGTCGGTGGTTCAAGTTCACCAGCTGCTCCTCGGAAACTCTATACAGGGTCGCCATAGAACAGAATCGATTTGACGGCACTTAACAACAACAACATACAAATCCAAAAGCCAACATTACGCTCAACGGAGAGAAACTGAAAGCATTCCCTTTGTAAATTGGAACCTGACACAAATGCTCTTTATCACCACTCCAATTCAATAATGTGCTGGAAATCTTAGCCAGACCCATAAGGCAAGAAAGGGAAATTAAAGGCATGCAAATTGGCAAAGAAGTAAAACTCTCTATTTGCAGATGGCATGTCAGTAAGAAAATGATTAGAATTCAAATTCAGCAAAGTAGCAGCATACAGCTAAATGATTCAACAAAGTGGCAGGGTACCAAAATCAGTCAGATTTCATTACACTAATAAAGAGAATTCTGAAAAGGAAATCAGATAGAATTACCATTTACAATAGCCACCCAGAAGAAGACATACTTAGGTATAACTCTAACCAGAGAAACAAAGTCCTATACAAAGAAAACCACAAAACACTACTACAGGAAACCAAAAAGACACTTACAAAATGGAAGAACATACCATGCTCACAGATAGGAAGGCTTAGCATTGTGGAAATGTCAACACTACCTAAGGCAATCTATAGATACAATGCAATCTCAATTCAGATTTCAACATCATTCTTTTAAGAGACAGAAAACTGACTCCATAGAAGATGCACTGAGCTGTGAACCACAAGGTCAGCAGTTTGAGCCCACCAGTCGCACCAAGGGAGAAAGATGAGGCTTCTGCTCCCACAAAATATTTAAAACCTCAGAAACCCTGTACAGAGTTGCTATGAGTTGAAATCAACTCTACAGCACTTAATCACAGTAACAAGTTTGTGTGGAAAGGCAAGAGATTTCAAATAAGGAAAGCAATTCTTAAGAAAAAGAATAAAGTTGGAGGCATCTCATTTTCTGATCTCAAAATCTACTACACAGCCACAGTGTAAAAACAGCATGGTACTGGTACAACAAACGATACATAGATCAGTGGAACAGATTGAGAACCCACAAGTAAATCCATCCACAAACAGTCAACTGATCTTTGACAAAGGGCCATAATGCATTAAATAGGGAAGAGAAAGTCTCTTCAACAAACAGTGCTGGAAAAACTGAAAATCCTCTTGAAGAAAAATGAAACAAGACCCGTATCTCACACTATATACAAAAACAAAAACCTAAATGTAAAGCCTAGAACTTTAAAGATCATCAATAAAAACATAGGGACAAACTTAGGAACTCTAATACATGGTATAAATAAACTGTCACACATAACTAAAAACATACAAAAGCAGAAGACAAAATAAACGACTGGGACCTCCTGAAAATTAGATACTATGTACATCAAAAGATTTCACCAAAAGAACCCACAAACTAGAAAACTTTTGCAATGATATATCAGACAAGGGACTAATCTCCAAAATGTATAGAAAAGTACAATTACCTCTACAAGAAAAAGACAACCCAATTAAAAACGGACCAAGAACATGAGTAGACATGTCACCAAAGAAGACATTCAGGCAGTCAACAAAACATATGAAGCCATGTTCACAATCATTAGT
>NW_006408660.1:5021108-5035681 GCF_000296735.1 Chrysochloris asiatica
CAGGACTGACAGCACAATTCAAAAACAGAGAAAACAACTAATGCTTCCAAGGGTGTGGAGAGACTAGGACCCACCCTCCTACACTGCAGGCAGAACTGTAAAATGGTACAACCACTACGGAAAACGAGATGGCACATCCTCAAAAAGTTGGAAATAGCAATACCGTATGACCCAGCAATCCCTCTGCTTGGTATCTAGCCCCAAGAAATAAAAACCATGACACAAGTTGTTGTTGTTAAGTGCCATCAAGTCGGTTCTGACTAATAACGACCTTGTACTATGACACAAGTTGTTGTTGTTAAGTGCTGCCAATTTGGTTCCGACTCATAGCAACCCTGTATAGGGTTTATTAGGAGTGTCTGGTAAGTTTGAAGCACCAATGTTGTGGTTCAAACCACCAATGTTGTGGTTCAAACCACCAATGTTGTGGTTCAACCACCAATGTTGTGGTTCAAACCACCAATGTTGTGGTTCAAACCAATCTTGCAGTCCAGTGCAGTAACCCACAGCGCCACACCAGGACTCCCAAGACACAAGTATACATGCATATGCATGTTCATCACAGCACTATTCACAATGGCAAAAAGATGGAGACAGCCTAAATGTCCATTAATGGAAGAACAGATAAACAAACTTTGGTACATACACACAATGAAATACTATACAACACTGATAAATAACAATGACTCTACAAAACACCTCATAACATGGAAGATACTATGCTGAGTTAAATTAATCAATCACAAAAGGACAAATACTGTATGAGACTACTATTATAAAAACTCAAGAAAAGGTTTTCATGCTAAAAGAAGCATTCTTAGATGATTATCAGGGAGGGACGGGAGAATTAATTCACTGGCTAGAGGGTTGTTGTTGTTAAGTACCATCGAGTCAGTTCAGACTCATAGTGACCCTGGCAGGGTTTCCAAGGCTGTAAATCTTTATAGGAGCAGAAAGCCTCATCTTTCTCCCACAGAACAGCTGGTAGTTTCATACTGCTGACCTTAAGGTTAGCAGCCTGATTCGTAACCACTACACTACCAGAGCTCCTTAGACACATGTTAACTCAGGCGAAAGGAAGGCTGGCAGAGAATGGTGAAGACAGGTGAAGACACAAAGAGGAATCTCAGGGTTAAAGGGGATAGAGGTAATTACTGTTATATATACAATCCTGCAACAACAGCATTCTACATGGACAGATACACAGACTGAACAGGTACGGGAGGGAGAGTGGATGTACACCCACAAATATGTAATGGTTTAACTGAGGATCTTTGTATATGGGTATTTACCTTTGCTGCCAACACACCTATGAATGCAGTGGAGCTTCTTGTTGTTCACGTGCCATCGAGTCGGTTCTGACTCACAGTAACCCCATATAGGGTTTCCGAGGAACAACTGGTGGGTGTGAACTGACGACCTTGTGGTTCACAATCCAGTGCTGATCATACAGCACCACACCAGGAGCTTCTTGTTGTTGTTGTTAAGTACCATGGAGTAGGTTCCAACTCATAGTGACCCTGCATAGGGTTTCCAAGGCTGCAAATCTTTACAGGAGCAGAAAGCCTCATCTTTCTTCCATGGAACAGCTGGTAGTTTTGAACTGCCAACCTTGAGGTTAGCAGCCCAATTCATAACTACTACACTACCAGGAGTGTATAGGGGCAAAATGATGAAAGCTTCTTAAATATTACCAAACACCTTGAGGCAATGAGTTGCTGGGACTAAAGGCTCAGAACCATAGTCTCAGGGAACATCATGGTCAACTGGTATAATGTAGTCCACAAAGACAATGTTCTACATCTTACTTTAGTGGAGTAGCAACTGAGATTTTAAAAACTTGTGAGCAGTCAACTAAGGTGCAACTATTAATCTCTCCACATGCAGAAGCAAGAAGAGTGATGATACTTGAAGATGCTTGTAAACAATTAGTCCAATGGAATAATGGAACACGGGAACATCAGTCTCCAGGACTCTGAGACCAGAAGAACTAGATGGTGCCCAGCTACCACTACCAACTGCTCTGAAAGGGGTCACATTAGAAGGTCCTGGAAAGAGTAGAAGAAAATGTGGAACAAAACTCAAAATTATAAAAAAAAAAAAAAATAGTCTGGGTTTACTGATCAGAAAGAGACTGGAGGAACCTGAGGCTATAGTTCTCGACCCCCTTCATGTCTAGAAAGAAACTCAGCCTCACAGCCCAGTGTTCATTCAAGTATTAGGCAGGTTTACGATGGTGGGAAACAGCACCAGGTAGGTTTACTCAGGTGGAAGAGTCAACCATTCCATAGCAAAAAGGTAACATTTACCTAAGGACAAAGTTCAGGAAAGGTTAGGGAAGATGGGTGGAGTGAATGGAAATAAGAACCACAGGGAGGAAGAAGGATAACTGTGTTTCAAAAATAAAAAGATGGCAACAGAGTGCCAACAGACTGAAAAGAGAACATCTGTTTCATGGATTTTCCATCATGAGGCCATTTGAACTGTGAGCTTCTTTTTCTAAAAGATCAACACTCTTTTTAAAAACAAAAAAAGAAAGAAAAAAAGCATATGGAAAGACACTCAAACTCATTTTTTCAGAAAAATTAATACAAATGAATACAACAATAAGATATCACTTTACACTAACTAATGGGAAACAGTCAAAAGTGGAATAAAAGCTGGGCCGCGAGAGAGAGTAGAGGCTAGAGAAGCCAGTCTGGAGGTGACCCCGGGACCACTTACACAGTCAAGTACACACAAGGTCAAGGACCCCGCAGGGCCCTCCAGGGTGCAAATCCCAGGAAAAGTCTCACCAGGACCATGTGCTGAAAAATACAAGGATGCCCACTTCAGTGGTATTTGTGGAGAAGGGCTGGAGGCAGGCTGAGTGATGGTTACTGAAGGAGGAATGAGTAAGACTTGGGGGTGTCCTCCATGGGGGGTGTTAGGAACAAGACCAGATGTCTACTCAGCAACATGAAGCTGGTCACATGTATACACAGCAATGCAGAGTGCTGAGGGGAAGAGGAAAAAACCACATGAGATTATACAAATCAAAAATACTGTGCACAAAAACCAATGTACCTTTTGCAAGAACAAACAAGCAAACAAAAAATACAGATTAAATAGAAATTTGGCTCTGTGGTAAGGGAGAATAAGAATACGAACCCAGAAGAATAGTGAAGGGGATTAAAGGGAATAAAAAAAGCAGAAATAATGCAAGAGAAAGGAGTGTAATTAACCCAAACACTGGCTCCTGAGATCTAGAGATGAACTGCATTCATGAATAAAGAAGACATAAAATCCTCCAGGATATCTACATACCTGGCAAGGGAAGCAGGGCATATTGGGAGCACTGCAGAGCCAGGCAGGCTTGGGTCCACATCTCAGGTCAACTCTTTGTAGCCCTAAAGACTTAGTGTCCTCGTTGGTCATGAGAATTTAATGGTTCACAAGTGAACAACCTGTAAACCTGGCAGATACACCAAGGGACATCAGCAACCTGCAGAGGGAGAGTGCACTAAATATCATCAGCTTCCTCTGCCTGTGGACTTGACAAGTCTTTGGGCTTTTCTAAATTTCAACAGCCCTTGAAATAAGCCTCAGTAACAACCGGAGGGCTGTTCTAAGGTACAGGACGGAAGAAAGAAAAGAACAACTGATAACTGCTGTCTGCTAGAAACAAGTAGCAAAGCATCATACACAATGATAAAACATTAGACTAGAGTCAGCAATATGGCAAAAATGCTCACTGGCACTGCTACTGCTTACCACACTGCCCTAATTGTTGTTAGGGGCCACCAAGTCAGTTCTGACTCACAGTAACCCTCGTACAGCAGAACGAAACACAACTCAATCCTGCACTATTATCCAAAGTGTTATGTTTGAGCCCGTTGCTGTCATGAGATCCTAGAGATACTAGCAAATGCAGTAAAATAAGAAAAAAAAAGCAACAGAAATATCAGAAGAGACAATAGTCATTGCATATTTTAAGTGTTATGGATTTCTCTTCCATAAAAAATCAAAGGGAATCAAAATAGGCAAAGCATTGAAATCAATATTATTAAGTATTTGAGTTATGGTGTTGGAGGAGAATATTGAAAGTGTCATGGGCTGCCAAAAGAACAAACAGATCTGTGTTGGAAGAAGTGCAGCCAGAGTGCTCCTTGGAGGCCAGGATGGCCAGACTTCGTCTCTCATACTTCAGACATATTGTCAGAAGGGACCAGTCGCTGGAGAAGGATATTGTGTTTGGTAAGGTGGAGGGTCAGAGAAAAAGAGGAAGACCCCAATGAGATGGATTGGCCAAGTGGCAGCATCGATGAACTCAAGCATGGCAACAGTAGTGAGGTTGGCCCAGGGTTGGGCAGTATTTCATTCTGCTGTGCATAAGGTCGCTATGAGTTGGTACCAACTCAATGGCACCTAACAACAACAACAACATAATAAAATTAATATGGTTGCAACAATAAATTCAACATAATAAAATTGATCACTTTACTACACATTAGTAACAACTAAACAGGAAAAAAAATAGAAAAAACCCTACACAAAACAGAAAGAAATCTAGAAATCTTTAGTAAATACACCACATACATGAAGAAAAGTTTTTTATTTGCCTAACAGATGTAACAGTAGAAATATTAATGTTGATAAGATAAGAATGGTAAGAAATGCACACACATCTGGATGGTAATATTCAATAACTTTAAAATCTCAATAATCTGTAACTTTAATATATCTCAATAAAAAGCATGATTTGACATGGAATTTGATCAACTGATTCAAAATTTGTATTGCGAAAAACGATATGTTTAAGAGTACAGAAGGATATATTTTTTATAAAAGAAGATAAAAAGTTCTGCTAGAAAGTTCTAATAATTAAAATAAAGAGACATGAAGGAAAACAATACAACTGAGTAAAAATGTGAGATATCTTTATAGCAAAAGATACCACACCTAGCCACCAACACTAAAGCAGCCTTGCCCTAGTTACCTTTACATTACACATCACTCACTTCTTAAAATTATCAATGATCATGGAGAAATCCTTCTGTCTAATTATGAATTTATAGTTTTAAAAAACTTGATGAATTGAGTGAAGGTTTACAGACAGGCTCATCAGCCTTACATTCCACAAATCATACACTTTGTCTCATTTCAATGATTACAATCCCCTCCCTGTAACAACAGTGACCCTGCTGCCTCCCTGTGGATCCGATTTGCATTCTGCTCACCTTCACATCCCTTTCTCAACTGTGTTCTTAAGAAAATATCAGCCTTTTGATTTTGAACAATTGACCATTCCATGGTGAGCATACCTTACTAGTGCGGTTGCCCCCAACCCCATAAACCTGTTACTTGGTTGAAAATTGGGCCATGAGAGTGAGTCCCATTTCAGATCTGAAAGATAGAGGAGGGCCAGTCTCAAGTTTCTCCAGTCTCTTTCTGACCAATAAACCCAGTCTTTTATATATATATAGATAGATATATAGATATATAGATATCTATATATATATAATTTTGAGTTTTGTTTCACATAGTCTACCACTCTATCAGGGACCCTCCCATATGAGTCCTTTCAGAGCAGTTGGTAGCCAGGCAGTTAGTCTACTTCCTCAGGTCTCAGAGCCCTGGAGACTGATGTTCACATGTTCTACCAGTCCATTGGACTAACGGTTTCTATTGTTGTTTTTATGCGCTGTGGAGTCGGTTCCGACTCATAGCGACCCTGTACAGAGTTTCCAAGGCTGTAAATCTTTACGGGAGCAGAAAGCCTCATCTTTCTCCCGCAGAGCAGCTGGTTGGTACTTTCGAACTGCTGACCTTGTGGTTTGCAGCCCAATTCATAACCACTACGCTACCAGAGCTCTTTACTAGGCCTATTTAATTCTTGTCATTCTTCTGCACATGGAGAGACCAATAGCTGCACCTTTAGATGGCTGCTCATGAGCTTTCAAGATTCCAGACACGACTCACCCAAGCAAGATGTAGACCACTGCAGGAAAGGCAAATATTCATACACAAATATCCTCTTTCAAACTCTTATACATTTGTGGGACATAAATATATATGTGTGTGTGTATATATGTATGTAGTACCGGTGTGGCAAAGTGGATTAATGCACTGGATTTCAAACAAAGTTTTTGCAGTGTCAACAGTATGGACAAAAGTGTGCAGACATGCACTGTCATGCAATATCACAACATCTTTGGAGCACAGTCTTCTGCATTTAATCCAAAATTTAAGCTTCAGCTCTTTAGTGAACATCTTCCTGTAACAAGCACTGTTGGTTGTTGAAACTTTTTCTTTATAGTGTTTCAATACTGGCCCTTGAGGATCCCAGAAAACTGTAAGCACCAATTTTCCAGTTGATGGCTGACTTATGAACTTTTTCTTGGTCAACAATTGAGGATACTTTTATTCCATATCTACCATTTGCTCTCAGAAAACCGACCCTCTGGTATTTCCATGCACCACTGTGACTATTGTACCAATCTGTCTCACTAAGGGCGTTGCACACCCTCCTTGGCCCTCTGTTTTCTCCAAATATAATGTTCTCCTCCAGGAATTGACTACTCTTGATAATGAGTCCAAGGCATATGAGTCGAACAATGTTCTGCTGTGATCCATACAGTTTTCAGTGGCTAATCTCCAGAAGAAGATTAGGCCTTTCCCCCTAGTCTGTCTTAGTCTGGAAGCTGCGAAGAAATCTGTCCACCACGGGTGACCCTGCTTGTATTGGAAATATTGGTGGCTTAGTTTCCAGCATCACAGCGACATGTAAGCTGGATGGTGGCTGAAGTAAAAGATTCCTTAAAAGCCGTGCGTGACTCACCACTTCCCCTTTCAGAAATTGAATCTACTGAGACTCAGTAGCGGATACAAACACACACATCACAGACACTCACCAAAGCCACGTTTGTGACAGAAATGGTCCCCAAACAACTGAGATCTCCATTGCAGGGATATGATGAATTCATTTGAGTGATATCTGTCCAATCCCATGTAGGTGTAACAAAGAATCAGGTATGCATTAGCAATGACAGTTTCTGAGATATGCTGTGAAGAATTTTACAAGGCCCAATACAAAGTAGTGTGTATATAGTAAGCTATACTTTGTCTTTTTAAAGGAGCGTTTGGCCATGCATGGAGTCCTTCTGGAAGCAGACCCAAGAAATGGGCCAACATGGTTGCCTTCAGAGAAGGAACTGGGCCTTGGGGGGTGGGAGGAAGAGACGATTCTGACCTTTCACTGTTGAACTCTTTTAAATTTTTGTTTCTTACCACATGCAGGTATTACTCATTCAGTAAACATTATGTTATAAACAGATTCCAAGATTCTGGAGAATCTCCTTTTGCTGCAGAACAATGAGTTCCCTGAATGCTACAGCAGGAAGTCAGGACTTCTCTAGACAGTCCCCTCTCCTTGGCATTAAAGGTCTAAAGAATTCCAGCTTTGGAGGCACCAAAGGACAATTCCCATGCTTGCAGGAGGCTAAGAAGCAGCCACCTCTTTAGACCCCCTATTTGGACAGAATGTTTGCTAGGCCTGAACAAACAGGCTGGACAATGCCAGCATCCTTTATGCTGGATTACCTGCAGCCCCCAGGGCCCCTAGATCAACACCTGCAAGGTGGATAAACAGTAAGAGTTTGTGAGCTCGGCTCCTGTCTTCCAGCTACACTGGGCCCAGTCCAGGAAGGGTCACAGACACAGACTGGGAATGGACAAAGCACAGCAGAGTTACTACACTGAGGTCCTGCCCAAGCCCCCTCAATTCTCTCTGAGGAGATACTGTCCTCAATGCCAGGTTGGCGCAGCACCAGCCCTACTCCTCCATCACCCAACTCTACCTCCTCTATCTACACGATCTTGCTCCTTTGGGGGACACGCCCTCTTCCACCTTCCCAGCTTGTCACCTTGCCCACCTGTTCCTACCTCAGCTCTGAGACTGGCCAGGTCCAGACTCAGTCACTCTTGGACTTACTGGGTGTCTCTGTTTTGACGTATCTGTCTGTGGGACCCAGCCTGAGCCTGTTGACTCACATCAGCTATAGGAGGAGGTTATCACACCCACCCTATCATACAGCCCAGTAGAAGGTGGCTGAAAACCATGCATCAGCTGCCCAGGGAGCAGAAATAGGATGTTAACATGGGCTTCATCACCCCCTGTAACAGGGTTCTGTGTCAACTTGACTAGGCCAGGATTTCAGTAGCTTAGCAATTAAGATGTGCTTATTCCCAAGGTGATGAAACCTAACACAGGCATGGTTAACTCTATGATGACTGGCTATAAGCATCCAATCAATTGAAGGGCTGTTTCTTTGGGGGTGTGGCCTACTCCCAATATAATGGACATATGGAAAAGACTCTCTCTGTCTTCTGCTATGGACCTGGGACTCTGCTATTTCCTTGATAATAAATTATACATCTATATCTATATATGGAGCTCTGGTAGCATAGTGATTACAAATTGGGCTGCTAACCTCAAAGTTGGCAGTTCGAAACTACCAGTTGTTCCATGGGAGAAAGATGAGGCTTTCAGCTCCCGTAAAGATTTGCAGCCTCTGAAACCCTGTACAAGGTCACCATGAGTCGGAACATACTCCATGGTACTTTACAACCACTATATATATATATATATATCCACCACTCATCTGTCAGTTTGTCGTACTGTGCTGGCTTGGGAGTTGCTATGATTCTGGAAGCTATGTCACCGGTATTTTAAATATCAGCAGGGTCACCCATAGTGGAGAAGTTTCAGATGAGCTTCCAGACGAAGATAAACTAGGAAGAAGGAGTGACGTACTACCTTCTAACATTTAGTCACTGAACACCTTATGAATAACAGAGAAACACTGTTAGATATAGTGCCGGAACATGAGCCCCTCAGGTTGGAAGGCACTCAAAATGCGACTGGGGTAGAGCTGCCTCCTCAAAGTGAGAGTTGACCATGATGACAAGAATGGAGTAAACCTGTGGGAGTAAAGACCACAGGACCTTCATTTGCTGATGGGGTACAACTCAAAATGAAGAGCAACAGCTGTAAAAATCCATTGAAAACCGGAACATGGAATGTACGACTAGAGGAAGACTCATTAACAACCTGCGATATGCAGATGATATAACCTTGCTTGATGAAAGTGAAGAGGACTTAAAACATTTACTGATGAGCACAGCCTTCGGTATGCATTGCATCTCAATGTAGAGAAAACAAAAATCCTCACCACTGGACCAATAAACAATACTCTTATCAGTGGAGAAAAGATTGAAGTTGTCAAGGACTTCATTCATCTTTGATCAACTATCAACACTCATGGAAGCAGCAGTCAAGAAATCAAACGACGTATTGCATTAGGCAAATCTGCTGCACAAGAACTTTTTAAAGTATTGAAGAGCAAAGATGTCAGCTTGAAGACTAAGGTGCGCCTGACCCAAGCCATGGTATTTTCAATAACCTCATATGCATGTGAAAGCTGGACTGTGAATAAGGAAGACTGTAGAAGAATTGATGCTTTTGAGTTATGGTGTTGGAGGAGAATATTGAAAGTGCCATGGGCTGCCAAAAGAAAAAACAGATCTGTGTTGGAGGAAGTGCAACCAGAGTGCTCCTTGGAGGCCAAGATGGCCAAACTTCATCTCTCATACTTCAGACGTATTGTCAGGAGGGACCAGTCGCTGGAGAAGGATATCATGTTTGGTAAGGTGGAGGGTCAGAGAAAAAGACGAAGACCCCCGCCCCCAGGGAGATGGATTGGCCAAGTGGCAGCTTCTATGGGCTCAAGCACGGTAACAATAGTGAGGTTGGTCCAGGATCGGGCAGTGGTTCATTCTGCTGTTCATAAGGTCACTATGAGTTGGCAGCAACTCGAAGGCCCCTAATAACACACATATATATGTGTGTGTGTGTGTGTGTGTGTGTGTGTTTGTATATATACACATATGGTGGCTGGTGCTGGTGGTGGTGGCTGTGTGCCGTGGAGTCGGTTCCGACTCATAGTGACCCTGTACAGGGTTTCTGAGGCTGTAAATCTTTACGGGAGCAGAATGCCTCATCTTTCTCCCACGGAACAGCTGGTAGTTTCGAACTGCTGACCTTGTGGTTTACAGCCTGATTCGTAACCACTAGGCTACCAGAGCTCCATAAAAATATATATATACACACACACATACATACATAGAGAGAGTGTTTGTGTGTATCCTGGTGTGGTGCTGTGGGTTAAGGCGCCAGAATACAAAGCTGTTTGAACTGTAAGATTGGCAGTTCACGCTTACCAGGTGCTCCTCGGAAACCCTATACAGGGTTGCTATGAGTCGGAACGGACTTGACCGCACTTCACAACAAAACAACTATATATATACACACACACACACACACACACATACATACATACATACATACATACAAAATGTTTGGTTTTGCTTCTCTAGAAACCCCAGCCTAAGATATTTTGGTGCCAAGAGAGTGGGGTTCTAGAGAAACGAAATCACAAGGATGAGTTTTCTAAATTGGTTCTCAAGTCTAATTTTAAAGGCACTCATACAGGGTGGAGGCACATCTGCCCTGTTTATAGGAATCCGTCTGGGGCTTATTTTGGGTTTGGTCCGCTTTCACTCTTGTGGAGTCAGAGCAATCAGACAAAGACTCCACCTGGTTTAAGCAGCTGGCATCAGAAGCGGGATTTATTGCAATGGCTCCAGACTCATGGAAGCATGAGGTTTCATGAGAGAAAGAACAAAGGGGCATGGGATAAAATGCTTAAGTAGAGGGGAGAGTGGAAATTTCTGGAGCTTCTAGGAATTGATGTCAGGCTGGTTAAACTAGATGGCTGGTAAGGGGCCAGGGCCTACTAGAACACACTTTGCCAGAGGCCCAAGGCCAGATGCATATGAATGGGGTTAGTCCATGGGAGAAGAAAAGATTGAACTTGAGTGTTTTAAAAGGTTTATGTGAGCGCAAATGTGACTGTAATCATTGCAATGAAATGATGAGTGTAAAACCACCTACATTCTTCCAAGTAAACTATCACTCAATTCACAATAAAAACTTAAAAAAAAAAAAAAAGGTTTATGTGTTTGACTGCCTTGTGGATATTGGTTTCTCCTGCCTATTATTATAAAATAGACATAGGTGATAGGAATGAATATTGAGTATGATCATTACAGCGAGCAGGTAAGCTAGCCTTCAACCTATACTTGATTGGATATGCTAGAAGGGGAGTTAGAATTTGCCCAGAGAAATAGACTTCTTTGTTAAGCCTTTGCAGAGTATGGGACCTTAGGAGGAATCCTAAGCCCCACCCCAAACCTTCAGAGTTGGGACATTTGCATTTGAAAAAACATGCAGACCAATGTAGAACGGCTGGGAGAACCAGAAGGAGACTCATGACTGTAAGAAAGCAGAGAGAAATGCAGACTGTTTGGCTTTTTGAGATTCAAGCAAGCTGTTTGCTTTGGAGGCCTGAAGTCAAGGAAAGTCAACCCATCAGAGAAAATCTCCTTCTAGGACTGGAAGTTAAAGGAAACAGGCTTGCTAGAGACCACCTAGGTATACTTGTGAGTGGAACTGAGGGAAATGCAGCTACAAAGACATGGACAGAGTTCAGACATGTTCTGTTGGTACCCATTGACCTTGAGATGAGAGAAAGAAGAAGAAGGGCTAGCTGGTCTGAAGTTTAGAAAGTTGTGTGAACTCCTGAGCCCATAGGCACTGACCTAGCCACTGAGGGCTAAAGCTGAGAGTGAGGGGGCCAGCAGGTTTGAAGTGCAGGGAGGTGTGTGTGAGCTCCCAAACTTGCAGCTGGTGCCCATCTGACCTAGCTTGGATGGCTAGAAGCTGAATTGTAACCAGAACCTAACCAGATGAAGACAAAGATGCCTGATACTGTGAGCAAATGTCAATTACTAAATTTGATGAACTGGACTTCTGCTTATGGATGCAGCTGTTCAAAATTCCAAGCAGATTGGAAGGTTCTTCAGATCAAGAAACATGCTTGTCTCCTCAGTGCACTGGGTTGACAGGGAAGGGCTAGACCTTCTCTTCACAGTGAGGCTGACCTGGAAGCCAGGGGGTCTATGGAAAATCCACCATGTTCATACTGGGTCTCTGTTACTATGGCAACAACTATCCCTGAGTAGTGATTGACCCTGGTTTCCAGGACCGGATCCTGGTCCCACTGCTCCCATCAGCTACTTGCTTCCCCAGTGCAGTCCTGAGTTAGGAAACATCCCACCCACAATGTACATCCCAGGGAGCTGGGGTCCCCATCTTATGGTTACCCTGGTCTCCAGGCACCTACCCAACTGTCTGATTCAAAGCACATATCCGTATCATAAATGAGGGGGTAGATAAATCCAGGGGACAGAAGCAAGACATATCAAATTACTCACTCTCTCTTGGCTCCTGTGGCACTCTGTGCCCAGGCCAGATTTTGCTCTTGCAACCTCTCCACCATCATTATATGGGTCCCAGAGAATCCCAGAATGCTACACTTTGTGCCAGGGGAGAAGCCTGGGACTGGGGCAAGTGAAGAGTTTGAGGCCTGCCAGCCCTGCCCTGGGGTCCTGCAGTGCCCCAACGGCTGGTGGTTGTAGCAGTCTTTTGACACTAGGGTAACAGGATCCCCACAGGGCAGCCAGCAACAGGGGTAGCTAGCATAGAAGCCAAGTCAGCACCCACTGCCTGGCCTTAGGGACCTCACTCTGTTCCCTGGCCTCCACCACCTTCTCTACAGAGGGGGAATAAGGAAGACACTGCTCTCGGTGGCACCTCACCATGCTGACACTGCCACAAGAGCCAGAGAAGACACCCCATAGTACACCCACTCTCCCCTTGGGCTCTTCACAGGGTCTCCAGAACAACCGCACAGCCCTGCTGTGTCATTGCAGAAAAGTTCTCTGGATTGTGATGTCTGCTGACTCGGTTGGCAAATAAGAGCATGGGGTGGAGGAGCAACCAGAGGAACCCCCCAGCACATCAGGAGGAGGCGCAGAGACTGTCACAGGGGTAGGGGTGGGAAGAGAGCCCAGACACTTCCCACAAACCACCAAAAGTGTGGCCCCCATGCCTTATTCACAAGTAGGGACAGCTTCTGGCCACCAAAAAGACACACAATCCTCCCTTGCCCTGTCACAGAGATAAATAGGGAACTTGCAGCTGGCCTAGTCTGGCCTACACTAATCCTGGGGGTAGGGATTACTCTCTCCTCTTACTGAGGATCAGAGCGGGTGAGTCCCTGGCCCTAAGTCACAGAGCCATGGGTAGCAGAGGCAAGTTTCACCCTCAGGACACCAGAGGGTTAAGCTGGACTCTTCCCCAGTACAACTCCATCCCAATCCTGCTTCCCTGTGAGGATGCCCTGGACAAGGGGGTGGGTAGTCCCAGCAGACAGTCACCCAATGCCAACCTCAGACAGGCCAAAGCTCCCGTCAAAGCCCCAGATGCTACAGGACAAAGAGTCTAGAGGCCACACAACTCAGGCCTGGATTGGAGGGGGAACTATGGGCTGACACAGTGGGGTCCTCACTGGCCACACCCTCACCCCACACATAGGACCAGGTCCCGCTGGACCCACCATGTCATCCAGTTCATCCTCAGAGCAACTGTCAGTCTCCACAATGTAATCCTTACCATTTTGCTGAAGCTCAGAAGGGTGAGGTTACAGCCCTAGGTCAACAACAAATGCTGGCAGGCACTCAGACATGCCATCATCCAACCCCAGTTGTGAGGAGGTCCAAGCGCTGAAATCCCTGCTTCAGAGCCTCAGCAACTCTGCTCCATACAAAGACTTTCCCAGTGACATGCAGAGCTTGTGGGGACCCCCAATTTCTTTTCTGCCTGTCCATAGCTGCCCCCAGAAGGGCCCTACACACTCCTGGAAGACAGGAGCATCCCATTCAAGACCTCCACAGGGGCGTGGAGGTGCCCTCTGCCTGTGGCTGGCAGGTGAGAAGAGGAAGGCTCAGCTGATAGAACATGCTCTGGTCTCACAGGACACAGGTTCGGGCACCCAGTATCCTGGACCTGCTCCCCATGGGTCCATGCACTACGACACCTCAGATGCCCTCACAAATCATAAACTGTCACAGATGGAGACTGGAGAAGAGCGCAAAGTAAAGGGTCCTCCCAGGGAACAGGGAGAGTGAGACCAGATCACTTCCTCCTGCTCCTTGGAACCACAACCTGGTGATTCTGTTGTTGATGTTGCTAAATGCCATCGAGTCAGTTTCAACTCATAGCAACCCTGCAACCAAGGAGAGCAGCTGGTGAGTTTGAACCACCAACTTATGGTTCTAACCAACCTTGTAGTCTAGTGCTTTATCCCACAGCACCACAACAGGACTCCCAGTGATATTTATTGTTGTTGCTATTGTTGTTAAGTGCTGTTGAGGACTTCCGGAAAAAGATAGTGGATGAGGTGAAAGTGCAGTGATGAGCTCTGCCGGGAACAACACAGAATATAGGACCAAGAAGGCTCAAGGAATGGTGCCAGTACTCTGAACCACATAGATAGGAATATTTAGAAGGTTGAAAGATTTACAACTGGGGAGTTTGTGGCAGAAGCAAGAAATCCATTGCTTCCTGGTTC
>NW_006408660.1:5044076-5053090 GCF_000296735.1 Chrysochloris asiatica
TTTAAAATGCTTTCCTGAGCCTGACTAGAGTTTAGTCAAGCAGTTTCTAGGTAGGCAAAATCAGTTTGGTCCTTACACACATAATTCACAATAAATCATATAAGAAAAAAAAAAAAGTGCTGTTGAGTCAGTTCCAACCCATAGCAACCCTGTATAGAGTTTCCAAGGAGCGGCTCATGAGCTTGAACCACTGACCTTGTGGTTCAAACAACTTTGCGGTCCAGCACATTAGCCCACAGTGCCAAACCAGGACTCCCCAGGTGATACTAGGGGACCTGAAAAACCAGGGAAACCAGGAAGGCCCAGTGCTGCCTCCTGGGGCCACAGCCCTGTTTCTGTCGTCTTCTCCCTACACCCAGAAGGAAAGCTGTAAAGCCCCTGTCAGACCATGCCCATGCCCCCACTGATTGACACCTTCAGTGACTCCCCACTCCCCTTGAACAGAGGCCAAAACTTCATCCTGAGAACAAGCATGCTCCCCCTCCTCCCCCTCACCAAGTCCTCTCTGGCCACAGGGCCTTTGCAGGTGCTATTTTCTCTGCCTGGAGGACTGCTCCCCACACAGGTGAACAGCCCTTACACTCCATATCTCCTCACAAGCATAACTTCCTTCAGGAAGCTTCCCTGCTTTCCAGGATGAGTCAACCCTCCAGACAGGTTGGCAGTGCCCCAGGTCTGGGATCCAAAGTTACATCATAGCTCACACCTACACGTCTTCAGGACTGTTGAATCCTTTGCCTCCCCTGTAAAGCTCCCTGAAGGCAGGGGCTCTGCTGGGCTTTGTCTACACTGTACATCCAGAATGCACCACGCAGACCATGCACACTCAAAAGTGTGGGTGGAGAAAAGAATAAATCTTGGAGAAGTCTGGGTCACCACTTTCTGTTAGGTGGTCTGCCCTCTCGGGCACTCCTTTTTCTCTCCTGGAAACATGAGCACCAACCTGACAGAGATAATGGGAAGGCGAGAGGGGCCCAAGGCTGCAGAATGCTTACCATAAGTCCCATGTGTGAGACAGCATCTGCAATGGATATAAACAGTAACTAGAATTCTAAGGACCTTCGCTGATAACCAGAATGTTAAAGTGGTCTGAGAACCCCACCCCTGGAGATTCTGGTCAAGAAAAGCACCCAGGAAGAAGGGATCATGTTGCTGACACACGTCTTGAGGGACCACAGAGGAGGTTCCAGGACTTACCCAGGAAGGGCAGCCTCTAGTTCTCCCAGAACCTGTCCCAAGGGTGAGCCTGGCTCCCTGCTCTATGGCCCAAGAGGCCAGATGTGGGAGAGAGCCCATAGCTGCCTCCACTGTGCCAGGTCAGAGGGAGAAACCGCCTTCTCAAAGGCCCCTGAGCAACAACAGATGTCATCCCCTTCTTCTAGCACAGGGAACTGGGCATGTGGCTTCCATTAGGCCACATCTGGACATGCTCAAAACCAGGGATGGCCCAGCTGGGATGGCCCGGATCCCTGGCACAGCTCTGGTTCAAAAGCAGGACCCCCCACCCCAACCTTGGAGCATTCGCTCCTTCCCCAGGCAACATGGCTGAGGGGTCCCTTCTACCCTTGCCTGCCTCTCCACAGAAAACTTCTCTGATGAGTCAATTATCCTCCCAACTTCTCCCCACCGAAAGCTCCTCCACTACCCAGGACCCTAGCCCTGTCCCTACAACCACAGCCCAACCCCACTTTCCCAGGGTGCTCAACAGCCTCCAGCCTGCCGGCACACCCTTAGTAATCAACACAGATAAATCTGTGTTTATCTGTCTATTTAATGCCCTCCTCCTTCATAAGACCACAAAAAGGGGAGGTCGTGCCTATCCCCTGGTGTGACCCCCAGCCCAGACAGAAGACTCACAGACATCTGCTGAAGAAAGAAGTGGGTTTTGAATTACTCAGCAAGTACTAAGCTCTGAACAGAGTGGTTGACAAGCACTCACTGAATCCTCATAGCATTCCCAGAAAGCAGAGGTTATTTCTTCTCCACTGCTTTACAGATGGGGAAACTGAGATACAAAACAGTCCCACCTCTTGCCTGTGTCACACAGGCAGTAGAAGCAGGAATGTGGGTGAGAGGGAAGAAGGGGTAGCTGGAGCTGTGGATGGCAGGCTGGCCCTGGTTTATCAGACAGGGCCTCATTTTGGGTCCCCTAAGATAGCCCCTAAGGAGCTCTGGTAGCATAGTGGTTACAAATTGGGCTGAGAACCGCAAGGTCAGCAGTTTGAAACTACCAGCTGTTCCACGGGAGAAAGATGAGGCTTTCTGCTCCCGTAAAGATTTATAGCCTCGGAAACCCTGTACAGGGTCACTATGAGTCGGAGCCAACTCCACGGCACATAACAACAACAACACAAGATAGCCCCTGGAGTCCTGGTGTGGTGCTGTGGGTTAATGCGCCAGACTGCAAAGCAGTTTGAACTGCAAGGTCGGCGGTTCAAGCTCACCAGCTGCTCCTTGGAAACCCTATACAGAGTCACTATGGGTCGGAATCGACTCGACGGCACTTAACAACAACAATAACACGATAGTCCCTTGCCCCCACATATCCCCTTCTCTCCATATCCCTATCCAAGCCCTGCTCATTTTCCCCTCAGGACATGTGCCTTTAGAAGGCAGAGGAGCAATTTGGGAAAAGACCCCATATTCCAGCAACCCTCGCTAAGGGCCACATTCCAAAACCCATTTGAGAAAGCTCAGGGTGGCTGAGCAGAGACCAGAGACTGTCCACCACCCCCCAGCCAGGCGGAGTATCTAGATAAACAAGGAAAAGGTCTTACCTGCAGGGCCACGTCTGGGGGTGGAATGCACAGAGTTGGGGTCTGTGTCCTTTACAGCCTGGGGACGGGGCAGAATCTTCGGCTGCCTAGCTGCCTCCTGGGTTGAGAAGCCCTGGGCTACCTCCTGCTGTGGTGTAATCAGGATGGTGGGGGCACTGGGCTTGGCAGCACTTGGCGTGGGGACAAGGCTGGCTACACTGGATGCCAATGCAGGCCTGGTTCCCTCCTGCCCTACACTGTGAAGGGTAGGCTGGGCATCAGGAAGGAGGTTCTCTTCAGGCCCTGCCCGGGCTTCCGCCCCTACCTCCTGAACTGGGAGGCCTGCAGTGGGTAACCCCACCAGTCCATTCGGACCACCCACAGCCAGCTGTTTCACAACAGTCCTTTCCGTCCCTTCTTCCTCTTTCTTTCCTTCATCCTCCTCCTCCTCCTTTGCCTCCTCCTCCTCACTGTCCTCCTTCACTCTACTGGACTGGGCCTGAACAGGGGCTGGGGGGCCTAGGGCAGTGGCTGCTGTGGGTCTGGGGAGAGCAGCAGGCCAGGGTGTAGCCTGGATGGCAGACAGGGGCTGACTGCCATCTCCCAAAGCAGCCATGCCATCTGCGCCTGCTGCCGGGAGCTCGCCCGCCAAGGCCTCCGCCTCCGCCTCGGCCACCTCCTGGTCATAGCTGTAGGGGTCTTCATAGTGCCGTCTGAGGTCACCCTCCTCTGTGTCTGAGAAGTTCCCAGTGGTGGGTGTAGTGGTGGGCAGGGCCTCAGCATCGCTGTCACAGCCAGGCAGCTGGTAGCAGATAAGCCTGCCACCTTCCTCAGGACAATGGCAGGCCCGGCAGGGCATCAGGTGGACAGTATGGCCAGCAGCATACTTGCGGCCCATGTGGACACAGCCCACCTGGCCACATTGCGGGCAGCTATCCGAGGTCACCACAGCTTCAATACAGTTGGGAGGGAGTTCTGGACACAGCATAAACTGGCAGCTGATCTTGCCACCACCAGGTGGGCAGAAGCACTCGGTGCTGCCAAAGTCCACGAAGTAGGACTGGCCGGCGGGTACACGGCCACGCAGGAAGCCACCCTGTAGGCAGTCGTAGTACTGGTAACCCTCGCAGGCACAGCCTTGTTGCACACAGGTAGCACAGCAGGCCCCGGGCTCCAGCGCCTCCTCAATGCAGTTCTCCAGCGGCGGGCACTCCAGGCCCGTGCAGTCCTGGGGTGGGGGGGCAGCCATGGCCGGACGGGCCAGGGCCAGGGCCAGAGCCAGCCAGGCTGCAGCGGGACCACAGAGCAACACCATCGTCCCACAGCCAGCAGGCGCCACCTCAGCACTGGATGTCCCCTTCTCCTTCAGGCCCTGAGGGATGAGAAAAGATGCCTATGAGGGACACATGTGTGCGCGCAAACCTGCACACGCGAGGGTTTGGACCCGCCTCAGGAGCCTTCAGTCACTGTGCAGAAACAACCTTTCCCACACACCCTCACCCGCCACACAGGTATTCTGGTACAGACTAGGCTGTAGGGTAGCCACAGGGACCCATGATCACTCAACCCCACCCTCATCTCCAAAGTGACCATTATCCTCAAACAGTCCTTCCTACACACAGCCAGCCCCTTGCTCAGTCACAGTCCCTGACCAGTGTTTCGTCCAGCTTGGCGTGGGTACACTGGGGCCCTCTCATGTACTCAACAGCATGTCACTCACACAGCCCACTCCCATCACCCCTATATAATCACATATACAGCCACACCTGTGTGCCAGGAGACCCTGTGACTGCTGGCCAGAAGAGTTAGCCACCAAGCTGGGATGCTGGGCAGGAGCAAGTGGCTGTCCCTAACATCTCCTGTCCCTCATACATATACCCCATGTCCTGTCAATTCTCCCCCAACCAAAAGTTCTTCTCTTTTTCCTCACCATGTCTAGTTTCAGATCAAGCTTAGCTCCCTGGCTCCAAGGTGCTCAACTGTCTACCTGTCCTCCCCCACACTATTCCCCACTTCCTTGATGGCACCAAAAAAAAAAAAAAAAACACTGCCATCAAGTCGATTCCAACTCTAGTGACCCTGCAGGACAGAACAGAACCGTCCCATAGGGTTTTGGGGACCGTGAATTGTTACAGAAGCGGACAGCTTCATCTTTTTCCTGTGGAGCAGCTGGTGGTGTAAATTGCTGACCTTGCAGTTAGTCACTGACATGGTCTCTACAGCGGCTGATGCACAACACACCTGCCCTGATGCCCCATCACCAGCACACAGCATGAAAGGTCCAAACTCCAGGAGAGGTGGAGCAAGATAGCGATCCAGGCAGAAGCGCTGAACAGACCCTCTGGAGGAGACAGATACAGAGGATGGTCCTAGAACTCTGAGCTTCAGATGGCAGGTGGTCCTAGAACTCTGAGCTTCAGATGGCGGGATAGAGAAGTGGGAGAGAAAGCTGAGCAGATACAGCAAGAGAGCTGTAGCAACCAACGGAACCTACCGCAGCCACCTTGAGCATTTGTGAGTGGCTTCAGACACAGAAAGCATATTAACGTAGCAGAGCCTAGCTGTAGCTTGCAAGAACACACATACAATTTATTTTTCTTGTTCAACCTCCACCAGTGTAGCCATAAGGAAGCTCTTGTTTTCCTGGTAGTCGGAGGTGAATGCCATAGTTAAGTCGCATTGAAGGGGAGAGGAGTTATCCTCAATAACCCTGCTCAGGCGAACCCTGCTCCAAATCTGCAAGGTCAGCAAGGACCAGCCCTGGACTGGCTCTCACTAGGAGAAGCGAATGAATGAATGGGTGCATGGGGTAGAGGGGGAAAAAAGAAGAAGAAAGACTGGGTATCTTCGTTGATCAGACCATCTTGAACATTCTAGAGTGGCTGTGAAGGGAAGGGGCCAGTAGATAACACAGTAGATACACTTATTGGTGGAAAGAAAACGGGTAACAGTTTTTGGTTATTGTTGTTTTTTCTTCTCCTTCTTCTTTCTTCATTGCTATTTTATTTTTTCGCTGTTGTCTAATGGTTTGTTTGTTTGTTTGTTTGTTTATTCACCTTCTCTCTTGTGTGTGTGTTTTCTATTCTTGCCTCACCCAACAGGAGACAGGAACTGTGACCATAAAGCCCAGTCAGTCCCAGCTGTACCCTCTACAACTCCACCAACTGGGCAATAGCCAAGACCAGTTGATATGCACCAGATCAGCAACAATAATGAATGTCAGCTAAAATCCACACTGAAATGAACTGTATGAACAGTGAACAGAGAATGGTACACAAGCTCATCTCCTGATCACACTCACAAAGAGGCAGCTGGTGAATGCCTAAGAATACACCAACATACATTCATCAACTTATAGGTGGAAAGAAAGCTGTTGCCAGTTTATATATATATATATATATTTATATATATTTACAAATGTTTATATTTTATATATGTTGTACAAATACAATACCACAATGCCTCAAAAACAGCAGACAATTTCTGTTAACACGAAGAAACATGACAGTGAAGCTCAAACAAATGACCAAGAGCAGAGCTAGAAAGTGTTTTTGAGGGAAATAAGGCACCGGAATTACCTGATAAAGAATTCAGGAAAATGATATTTATGTACCTTCAAACGATTGACAGAAAGGTCGAGGAAAACAAGGAAGAATTCAGAAAAGCACCCCAGGAACACTCAAACAACATAGATAAAGGACTGGAGACAATACAAAACTTGCAAACAGAAATCAAGACGATTAATTCTAAGATATCAGAAAAGGACTACACTGAAAGGGCAAAGGAATAGATCTGAATCAAGAGAAGCCAGAATTAGTGAGCTTGAAGATCAATCTCTCAATACTAGTAAACTAGAAGAACAATCGGAAAAAAAAAAGAAAGAAAAAATCTGAAGGAAGTACCTAGGGGAAGGGCTTGAGCCAGTGTAGGCCACCACCGGTATGACCCATCCTCGCCAAGGGTGATGTTGGCAGTTCCCTGGAGCAGTCCAGCTACCAGATGCTCTTTCTTACCTTGGCTGCCTTGGGCCAGGTAATACGCTTAGTGCTGGGTTCAGGCCCCTTGAAGCAACCGCAGGAAGCGGCCTCCAGCTCCAAGGAGACAGAGCTTAAGGATGAGGCAGCGGCCTCAGGGAGGAGGATGGGGGCTAACCAGTTGGTGGTGCTCAATGTGTACGATATAAACTGTATGAATGGATATACCCCATCCAATGGAATTGGAGTTTTTCATTCAGGAACTGAAGTATATGGACAAGAGAAGCTGTTGTGTTAGGGAACACAGACTTCCTATAAGATGATAAAGAAAAAACTGTAAAAGAACTGGGAAAGGAACACAAAGGCAATGCATGCCATTTGAAACATTAAAAAGTGCAATCACTTTTCTTCAGCTTTATCAGAGCAGAACTATGATAGGGGCAGGAACGAGTTACTCCACTCCACCCACACCAGTGCATGGCAATCAGAAAGGTTGGTGGTTTGAATCTACCTAATGGCTGCCCTGCTTCTGTAAAGGTTACAGCCAAGAAACCCCCAAGGAGTAGTTCTTCTATAACAGGGTGTTTCTAGGATTTGAAAAGCATCTCTGCCGCACCTGACAGCAACAATGTGACAACACAGTTTAGAAGAACGGAGAGTTAGGAGGGGAGCAGATCCTTTGGACCAGAGTCTCATTGGCTGAACTCCTCAATCAAGGAGATAACTATGACACTGGAGATGGCAAGAGATGGAGAAGAGCAGCCGCAGTGAAACTGCCACAGCAGAACCAAGCAAGACATTAAGCTCGGATTTCTCAGCAGAATCCATACAGGCAAGAAGGCAATGGGATGACATAAACAAAAAATCTGAAAGAAAAAGATTGCCAACCAAGAATCATATCTCCAGCAAAGCAACAGCAAAATCCAGGCATTTCCAGATAAACTTAAAATTAAAGGAATTTATAATGACAAGAAAAACTTTACAAAAATATGCTAAAGGGTGATCCTTGGACTGAGAGACAACAATAGCAACCAACAACCTGAGACGACCGTATAGGACAAAACCACCCAGAACTCAATCCAGAAATAAAGGTTTAAAGCAAAACAAACCCACACAACTGAAAATAGGGAACCAGAGATATCAATGTATAATGAATTCAACTACAAAGCAAAATGAGGGAATAGTGCAGATACAAAACTTCCAAATGGCAAGGAAGTCAAGACAATTTCGAGATAAAACAGACAGTATCAAGCAGGGGAAAACAATAATAAGTTATAGGGTAATCTCAAAGAGAAATAATATACCTGCACAATAAAAAAAATTTTTTTAATCAAAAAGATATAGTAAACATTAACACAACAGAATTGGAAATAAAAAGAAAACCCACAAACAAAATGATCTCAGCATAGAAAATTATGTGTAACAAAGAATCCAGCAGCACCACACACACACACACACACACACACACAATGAAAACAATCAAGTCACATCTATTGATAATTACACTGAAAGTAAATGAATTAAATGGACCAGTCCAGAGACACGAAGAGCAGAATGGATTCAAAAAACAGGATCAATATGCAGCCTATAAGAGACATATCAAAAGGATGGAGATGGTCTAAATGCGCATCAACAAAAGAATGGTTAAACAAACTGGTACAATGGGACAGAAAAAGTGGTGAAGAGTAATGAATGTGTGAAATACCAAATAACCTGGAGGACAGTGTGCTGAATGAAATTGTTGTTGCTGTTGTTATGTGCCGTGGGGTCAGTTGTGACTCATAGTGTCTCCTATACAGGGTTTCTGAGGCTGTAAATCTTTACGGGAGCAGAAAGCTTCATCTTTCTCCCCTGAAACAGCTGGTAGCTTCAAACTGCTGACCGTGAGATTAGCAGCCCAATTTGTAACCACTACACTACCAGAGCTCCTTAGGTCAAACATTGTATGAGACCAGAGCTGTTTCAAGAAAACAATATATGATGGTTACAAGATGGAGGGGAGAGAGAAAATTATTCATGGGCTGAAGGTTAGACCCATGTTAACATGGGTGACAGGGAAGGCAGGAAGGTAGAAGGAAACACAGGGAGAAATGCAATATCTGAAGTGAATAAAGGTAAATGCTGTTAACTGTTGGTATATAGAGGGGATTGCAACCACATAATGAAACAAAGAATATGATTTGTTGAATGTACAAGTGAGGATCTGCTCTGAAAACCTTCTCTCAATTCAAAATAAAAAGCTTTTAAAAAACATGAAGAAAGTATAAGATTCATGTGGGATAAC
>NW_006408660.1:5070526-5075962 GCF_000296735.1 Chrysochloris asiatica
ATGTTCATGGCAGTACTATTTCAATATCAAAAATATGGAGACAGCCTAAATGCCCATCAATGCAGGAGTGGCTAAACAAACTATGGTACATACACACAATGGAATACTATGGAATGCTGAAGTGCAACAATGAATCTGCGAAGCACCTCAAAATACAGATGAACCTGGAGGACGTTATGCTTAGTGAAATTAGCCATTTACTCAAGGACAAACATTTATGAAACCATTATTGCAAACACTTTAAGAAAAGGTTTTCAGACTAAAACAAACATTCTTTGATGATTATCTGGGGTAGGAGGCATGAGAAAGTAATTCACTGGCTAGAGGGTAGGCACGGATTGGCTTAGGTGACAGGGAGGGCAATATACAAGAAAAGGGAGGAAGGCCGAAGAATGATGAAGACAGGTAAAGACACAGGGAGGTTTGCATGGTCTAAAGGGAGCTCTGGTAGCGTAGTGGTTATGAATCGGGCTGCGAGCCACAAGATTGGCAGTTCGAAACTACCAGCTGATCCACGAGAGAAAGATGAGGCTTTCTGCTCCCGTAAAGATTTACAGCCTTGGAAACCCTGTTCAGGGTCGCTATGGGTCGGAACCAACTCGACGGCACTTAACAACAACAACAAAGGACATATTGGTAAACAGTGATATATACACAGCTGTGGAACAACAAACAGTGTTCTTTGCATAGATACATGGATAGAGACACAGCATGAATGGGTAAGGGAGGAAGAGTGGGATGCGCACATATCCCACTTTTCCTCCCTTACCCATTCATCCTGTTTCAATCCAAGGAGCTCTGGTAGCGTAGTGGTTACGAATTGGGCTGTGAACCTTAAGGCCAGCAGTTCGAAACTACTGGCCGCTCTGTAGGAGAAAGATGAGGCGTTCTGCTCCCGTAAAGATTTATAGCCTCGGAAACCCTGTATAGGGTCGCTATGGGTCGGAATTGACTCGACAGCACTTAACAACAACAAAGATTTGTAGCCTTATAAACCCTGTACAGGATCACTGAGTCGGAACCGACTCCACGGTTAACAACAACAATATACATATTTCCACAAATATGTAAGGGTTTGAAAGAGGATATTTTGTGCACAAGTATTTACCTAGCCTACAAATAGAACTATGAATGTGGTAGAGCACACAGTGGGCAAAATGATGAAAACTTCCTAGACATTATCAACCATCTTACAGTAGTGAGTTACTGGGCTCAAGACCATCGTCTTAGGGGGTACCATGGTAAATTGGCATAACACAGTCCACAAACACAATGTTCTACTTCCTATTTGAGTAAGTAGCATCTGAGATCTTAAAATAGCAGGAGTGGGAAAGAGAATGACTGTGTGCTTACAGCCAGGAGGCAGGTTTGCAGAATGTATCCTCTGTTTGTTTAAATGATCATATATTCCTGAGTGCTTTTGTGTATATAAAAAACAAAACAGAGGGAAGAGAAGCAAGCATTGTTGAATGATGATGCACAGATGAGACTGGAATCACTGCAATGAAACAGTGAGTGTAAAAACAATGCTCTCCTGTGTAAACTATCACTCAAGTCACAATTAAAACTTTGAAAAAAAGAAAGAGAGGCAACAGCAGAGGCAGTGGCATGGAGAGACAGAACAGCTTCCAGCCGTAGGCCTATGGACTAAGTAAAGCTGAGTGCCTGTTAACAGGAGACTGGCTTGAAGAATGTGCCATTTGGTCTTTCACAGACTGGCTAAAAGAACTTTGTTACAAGTGCTCTGGCAGGGTAGAGGCCAAAGGATATTACTGAGAGGCTGAAAATAAAAATGAGGCATGCCTGCAGTATGGCAGACAAGAGACAATTCTGACTGGAGAACTGCTACATCCTATTGAGTTGATTTGGATCCTGAATTGTACCCTGCACATTTCCCTAATAAACCCATAATCATAAGTATTGTTATGAAAAAAAATAGCATGAGTGGCTATCTAAAGTGCAGCTATTGGTCTCTCCATGTGCAGAAGAAAGAAGAGTGATTAGAACTGAAAGGGCTTGGAATCAATTAGTCCAATGGACTAATGGAACATGTGAACATCAGTCTCCAGGACTCTGAGACCGGAAGAACTAGACAGTGTCCAGCTACCAGTACCAACTGCTCTGAAAGGTATCCCATTAGAGGGTCCAGTATAGAGTGGAACAAAACTCAAGATTATTTCATAATAATAAATGAGTTTACTGGTGAGAATGAGACTGGAGGAACTATGGTCCACAACAACCCTTCAGGTCTGGAAAGGGATTTTCCCTCATGGCCCAATTGTCAACCAAGCATTAAATTGGTTTATGGACAACAACACAGTAATTTCCTAAGGACACAGTTGACAAGAGAAGGGAAGGGGAGTAGAGTGGAAATAGGAAGAACAGGGAGGAAGCAGGATAATTGTTGTTGCATAGAGGGAATTGCAATATTGAGATGAAACAGAGTGTATGATTTGTGGAATGCAAAACTGATCATTTGGTCTATAAACCTTCACTCAACTCACAACAAAAATTTTTTAAAAAAGGAAATAAATAGTCTGGTGCAGCATTAAAAAAAGAAAGATCCAAATTCCTGTCCTCTCCCTGCATACAGTCCGGAGATACCTCCAAAACCCTGTCTGCATCCTCCAAAAACTGCTTCTGTGCCACTTTCTCTCACTGCTCTCCTATCTCCACCCTTTCTAAGTCAGTGGCTCCCCAGCCTTGTGACTCTCAACAGCCAGATCTGCACCCCACCTCACAGAGGCTCTACAAAGTCCCAGACAAACTCCACCATCTCCAGCCCCAATCCCAAACACTGAGCTAATGTTTATAGTCAGTTTGCTAAAATGATCAAATTGAAGTAGAAAAAAGACAATGAAGCAACATCCCTAGTACTAACGTATTTCTAGAGAAAGCAGTCCATGTGCAGCTGGCTGGGCACACAGCACAAGGTCAGAACAAGGCACAAAATCTATGCCTAAAAAGGTGGTGACAGCTGAGGTCCCCACGCCTCCTGGGGCTCAGCTAGTCAGTGAACGAGCGCCTACTGTGTGTCTGTCTCAGCAAGGTGGGAAAAGTGAAAGGAGCCCCTCCATGAGACAGACTGATACACAATCAGAACAACAGACTCAAACATAGGCCACACTATCCACAAGCTCACCATGAGCAGGAGCCAAAGGCAACCGACAACAACACTGCCATCTAGGGCCTGGGGACATATCAGTGAGTGAGGTGAGTCCTGTCCCTGCCCACCTGGAACTGACATTTGGGTGCAGGGTAGGGGTGCATATCATAAACACACACCAAGTCAGTCATACAAGGTGGTCAATGAAGGCTTCCTGAGGAAGTAGTGTCTGACCTGAGACCAGAGGATCCATGGAATGAGGCCAACTGGGGGTACAGTAAGGCAGACAAAGGGACCAGCATAAGGTCAAAGGGCTGAGGGTAGGGCCAGGCTGGCATGGCTACAGCAGGTCACACAAGAGAAGACTGGTGTGAGATTAAGTGGGACCAGAGGCTAGTGGCCGGATGAAGCAGGGCACCTAAGACGGGAAGAGCTAGGGCTGGAAGGGTCTGGGTTTGGGGATGACAAGATGGGGCTTTCTAATCACAGGATCTGTTGGTGGCTGTGCTGAGAACAGTCCGCAGGGGAGCCTGGGCAGAAGGCAGGAGGAAAGAGAGCGAAAAGAAGCTGGAAAAGGCATTATCTAGAAGGTGGAACTACGGAACCTGCTGATGAGCTGAATGGGGTGGGAGAAGAGGAGCCAAAGGGTGTAGACAGAGGGCATTGGCAGGCTAGAGGGGGCTCAGCCTTCGGGTTGTGTGAGGAGGTGGGAAAGTTGGGGAATCTATCAGTGGATATGAGAAATATCCTGGAGACAGGAATCTGCCCAGGAGAGCCTCAGCGGTCCAAGCGTCTAAGTGTCTTAGTTATCCATAGCTGCTCAGAGGCCCAGGCATCTAAGTATCTTAGTTATTCAGAAATACCAAAAGTGGGTGGTTTTAACAAACAAAAATGTATTCTCTCACAGTTAATGAGCCTAGATGTTTGAATTCTGGGGAGGTCTTTCTGTATGGGCTCTAGGAAAAGGTCCTTGTTCCTCAGTTCCTGGTGTGGTGTCTATCTTCCCTCATCTTGGAGTCCTACCTGAATGCTGTCTCACTAACACAACAAAGGAAACCTAGCCCCCAATGGGATTATGTTGTGGTCAAGTGTCCTGCATAGTTGCTCTGAGTCCCCCAGCTCCTGTCTGAGGTCATCTGTTGGGGTGGGAGAACAGTGGAGAGCAACAACAGAACTGATTGGAAGGTAGCCCAGTTGCAGAGGGCAAGGAGACCAGGCCTTGTAGTGGGTCATCCTGAGAAGTATCAGCCTAGGGGTGCTGGTTCCCCTGCCCTCCTGTCATCACAACGGTTCCAAATGGAAGTGAACATAAACACAGTGGGTCTCAGCTCAGGGCCACCTCAGGAGGTAAGCATCAGAGCTGCAACGCACACCCAGCAGTATTTGGAGGGCAGAGTCTCTATATTGCTGGTGCCAAAGATTCCAACACTACCCTCCTGGGGACTCCAACTATTCTTTCCCAGGGCCCCAAGGCCCCTATTCCATGACTACCGTGTCAACTGATAGCAGAGAATATCAGAAAGACGTTTATTTGTGCTTTATTGACTATGCAAAGGCATTTGATTGTGTGGCTCATAAAAAACTTTGGGCAACATTGTGAAGAATGAGTACTGCAGAACACTTAATTGTACTCATGTGAAACCTGTTCATAGACCAAGAGGCAGTTGTTGGAACAGAACATGGGGATACTCAGTGATTTAAAATCATGAAGGATGTGCGTCAGGGTTGTATCTTTCACCGTACTTTTTCAATCTGCATGCTGAGCAAATGATTCAAGGAACTGGATTATATGAAGTAGAATGTGAGAACAAACAAGATGGCGGATCGGGTGGACGTGTAGCAGAGAGCTCCGCCAACAACAACACAGAATACCCGACCAAGCAGGTTCAGGGGATGGTCCCAGAACTCTAAATCACATATAAAGGACTACTTAGAAGGTTGGAAGTCTCACAGCTGGGGGAATTTATGGCAGAAGCAAGAAATCTATTGCTTTCTAGTCCGGGACTCTCGGCTGCTCCAGGAGCCACCATCTTGGGCGAGACCACATGGAGGAAAGATCTGAACGGCCACAGACGCCTGGCAGAACCGCTGAGATAAAGGTGTGGACATTCTTTTCCTTTGGTATCTGTTAATTGGTCCCCTGCTGTCTGTGCACCTCCATTCTGGTGACTATAGGGGTGCCTGAGCTAGTGGGGACCCCAGCCCCACCCTCGGTGGGTTCTACTACGCAAGCGCACAGATCTCCTCGAAATTTAAAGAGACAGTTTCCAATTAAAACCAAACGGCCACAGCCGGCCCTGAACTGTTTCCAACTAGAAAAAAGGCCTGAA
>NW_006408660.1:5076647-5081590 GCF_000296735.1 Chrysochloris asiatica
AGAATTACTGGCATTCCAGAACAGGAACAATCACACAAGCCCACAGAGGAGATAGTTGAAGAGCTTCTGGAAGAAAATTTTCCTAACATCATGAAAAATGAAAAGATAAGCATTCAAGAAGCTCAACAAACCCCAGGATGGATGAAGTAGAATGTGGCACCAATATTGGAGGAAGACTCATTAACAACCTGTGATATGCAGATGGCACAACCTTGCTTGCTGGGAGCAAAGAGGACTTGAAATATTTACTTAAGAACATCACAGACTACAGCCATCAGTATGGATTGCATCTCAAGGTAAAAAAAATAAAAAGCCTCACAACTGGACAAATAAATAACATTATGATAGATGAAGAAAAGACTGAAGTTGTCCAAGACTTCATTTTGCTTGGATCCACAATCAACGTTCATGGAAGTGTCAGTCAAGAAATCAACAGACATATTCTATTAGACAATTCTGCTTCAAAAACCTCTCTAAAGTGGTAAAGATCAAAGATATCAGTTTGAGAACTCTGGTGCACCTGACCCTAGCCATAGTATTTCAATTGCCTCATATGCATGTGAAAGTTGGACTATGAATAAGCAGGACTGGAAGAGAATCGGTGCATTTGAATTATGGTCTTGGCAAAGAATACTGAAAGTACCATGAGCTGCCAAAAGAACAAACAAATCTGTTTGGGAAGAAGTACAGTCAGAATGGAGAGGTTCCGTCTATTGCACTTTGAACATGTTATTGGAGATCCAAGTCCCTGGAGGATATCATGCTTGGTAAAGTGTAAGGTCAGCAAAAAAGTGGAAGGCCCCAAGGAGATGGAATGACATAGAATGACAGGCAGCAGCAATGGGCTCAAACACACCAACTGTAAGAACAGCACAGGGTCAGGCAGTGTTTCATTCTTTTATGTGTAGGATCACAATGAGTCGCAACCAATTCAATGGCAACCATCAACAACAACAATGTCTTCTAAAAAGATAATTGCTTATCATATAGTATTGGAGGCTGGGAGCCCAAGATCAGGATGTGGCTATGTTGTTTCCTTCTGGGGGCTCTGAGGGGAAATTTGTTCATTCCTCTCGCCAGCTTCTGGTGACAGCTGGCAGTAGATGTATCCTCACGTAGCTGCTGTCTCTCTGCCTCTGTGCCTCTTCTCCATTTTACACAGGATTAAGTATGACCTCATGTGGTAGCGTAGTGGTTACGAATTGGGCTGCGAACCTTAAGGTCAGCGGTTCGAAACTACCAGCTGCTCCGCGGGAGAAAGATGAGGCTTTCTACTCCCGTAAAGATTTACACCCTCGGAAACCCTGTACAGGGTCGCTATGGGTCAGAACTGACTCGACGGCACTTAACAACAACAACAACATGTTACCTGATAACACATCATCAAAGACCTATTTCCAAACAGGGTCACATTCCCAAGTACAGTATTTAGGACTTTAACATATATTTGGGACTGACGGACACAATTCAATACATAATAGTTGGCAAAAACTGGCATTTTAAAAGATTAAACACTTTAAATACCATTATGACTGTAATACAGTTGAACAATATGGCAAAATGTTAGCAATGGGTCAATCTAGGTGATTGATGTCTGGATTCTTTGTAAGTGCCTTCAATATTCTTCCATAAAGAGCCACAAGGACAATCAGCAAACAGCCAGCACTTGGGTGAAAACAGAAAACATAATCTGGTAAGGGACCTTTAACACGTCTACCCAGTTACTGCAGTGAGTCTCCACTCCCCAGAGCTGAAGAAGCTGGAGCAGGTTCAAGGAAGGAACAATGGAAGGGTGGGTTGAGGAGCAGACATTTGGCTGGAACTCATCTGCTGGTCAGTTCCTGGGTCTGGATGGTAGGGTTTATGCTTGCTTAAACTCCCAGGGCAATTACTAGAAAGAGGGCAGGACAGGTCAGCAAAGGACAGGAGTCAAACTTGGCCAGAATCTCTTCTCAGGGAACATCCAGCCGGGGATAGATGACTGAGCATATGTAATAGCAGAGTCATCCTCACGTGCTTCAGTTGGTGGGGCAGACTCCCCTTAATATGGGTTGAATTGTGTCCCCAAAAAAGATACATCGAGCGCCAACCCCTGAATGAGACTTGTTTGAAAATGGGGTTTTTACAGATGCAATTCATTACTATGAGGTTATACCAGAGTATGTTGTTGTTGTTGTTTAGTGCTGTTGAGTTGGTTCCGACTCATTATGACCCTGTATAGGGTTTCCAAAGAGCAGGTGGTAAGTTTGAACTGCCAACCTTGAGGTCGAGAGCTTATCCTACGGCACCACACCAGGACTCCATATATTAGAGTATGGTAGGCCCTAACCAGTGATCTTATAAAGCAGAGAAGACACACACAGATAGAGAGGGTAGGAGCCACGTGAAGACAGAGGCAGAACGCAGAATGATGAAGCCACAAGCCAAGGAATACCTGGGGCTACCAGAAGCTGGAAGAGACAAGCAGGGATCCTCTTCTAGACGCTTTGGAAGGAGCATGGCCCTCCAGAACTTCAAGAGAATACATTTCTGTTATCTCAAACCACCCAAGTGTGCGGTACTTTGCTAAAGCAGCTCTAAGAAACGAATACACCCACTCTCCCACAGCCTCACCAGCAAAGGGTGCACAGAAGACAGGCTGGGAAGGTGGGGTACTTGCCTATAAGACTCAGAAATGCCCCCTCCTTGCTGCTGTCCTCACTGCTGCACCTCACCACAAAATACACATCCCCCCCTATAGGAAGAGAAACTCCTTCATTCAAATAAACCCAGCTAAGGTTACCAGTGGTAACTTGTCACAACTCCCCCCTCACCCACCAATCAGGGTCTCTGTCTTGGACAATGAGAGAGGGAAGAAGCTGCAGGGAGCCACGGGTGGGCAGGAGAGGGGCTCACTGGCTGGTCCTACCCATGGGGAGCGGACACCAACTCTGGAGACGTCCCTGTATTAGGCGAGTAGCACAGAACAGAGGATTCCTGAGCAGATAGCAGAGTTCTCAAGAAGCTGGGAGAAAGCATGGCCTCAGCTGGAGTCCAGTCTCAGCCTGACCCCACGGGATCTCTGCAGTGTGAATGGTCCCACTCAGTGGCACAATAGTGTATCGTTGGCCAAAGACCACAGCATCTGAGGATGCCTGTCAACCAAGGTCAACTGAACAGAGAAGGGCACAGGTGTGAGTCATCAAACAACTAACACCTGCAGCAGCTGAGGGCTGAGTGCACCTGCAGGTGAGGACCCAGCTGGGACACCAGCAGTCGCTAAAACATTCGGATACATGAGAATTGCCATCCACCCAATCCAAAGTGGTGAAATGCCTGGCTCCTAGAAATTGTCCAAAGGCTAGTTTTAATCAATAATTTAGCTCAAGATCACCCCAGGGCCAGGATGGTAAGAAGGAAAGTTATTTAAGAAATAGTTAATAATAACATATATGCACTGTGCATCCAAAAGCGAACAATTAAAGAGCAAAGAGAAAAAGAAAAGAAAGAGAAGAGAGAACAAAACTGAATATCCAACAGGAAATGAGGGCGGCCATTGAAACCTCCCCTAATTGTAAGTTTCCTGGCTGCCAGTGCTCCTTGTCTGATAAGAGTAAATCACTTGGTTCCCTGGGGAAAAATTAACTTGCTCTTGGCAAAGGCATGAGCAGGATTTCAACTGTTGATCAGGTTGACACTTAACAACATTTCCTCAGTGCCGACACATGCCAAACACCAGACTACACATTTGCAGGGATATGTTTTATTTATTTAACCAAGTAACATAGATGAGGAAACCAAGCCCAGAGTAGGTAAGACATCGGCCCCAAGTCACATCACTAATAATAGGTATTGTAGGGACCTGAACCCCTATCAATGGGATATGGCCTAAGTCCTTCATTTGTTAGATCTTTATAAGAACCTGCAGACCCTGGGAGAGAAGCTGGAATGTGGACATGAACAAATAATTGAAGGATGTATGTAACCTTCAGGAAAGGTCAGACTTTTGGGAGAAAAAGGAGGCTTTCTGCTCCTGTAAAGCCTCAGAAACCGTACACAGAGTGGCTATGAGTCAGCACCGACCTGACGGCACACAACCACCTGTGTGGTGCCGTGGGTTAATGGGCTAGACTGAAAAGTCAGTTTGAACTGCAAGGTCAGCGGTTCAAGCTCACCAGCCACTCCTTGGAAACCCTATACAGGGTCGATATGAGTCAGAATCGACTGGATGGGCACTCAACAACAACCAAAGTAAAAAAAACAACAAACATATGAAACCGGAACTACAGCATTTAGGAAATGCACACAGAGAAGGCAAAATTAGGGCGCCGAGGCAGAGTGATTAATGAAAGTCTGGTGGTGGTACCTCTGGAGAAAAGGTCAGGAAGGATCACAAGGCCTCTGGGGCCCAAAGGTCTCTTCCTTCACCTGGATTTACTTCACCATCTTTTGTTAAGCTGTATACTGATTCTTGGACTCCTGGCATGTTGCTATAGGTGAATCAGCATTGGACTGCGAACCACAAAGTCGGCAGTTCAAACACACCAGCTGCTCTACTCCTGGAAAACCCTATACAGGGTCACTATGAGTCGGAGCCACCTCCATGGCACTTAACAACAACAACAATACTGATTCATAAGTTTGGGGGGGGTTTGGTAGGTAAAGCTTTTTCACAATTAAAAAGATTTTGTTTTACAGCAATGAAGCTGCGAGCTAAGCCCTACAACATTCAATAGACCCCTGTGAACCCAGGTGGTTGGCCAGCATTGTGACAAGACCTGGGGACTCTTGGGCCCAGAGTCAGTGACATAGCCACAGAGGACTAAAGTGGAGAGTGAAGCATCCAGCTATTAAGAAGAGAGGATATATGCACAAGAACACCCACACTTGCAGATAATACCCACTTGACCTGGCTTCAATGACTGGATGATCAGAGCTCAACTAGAAGAAGAAAGAAGAGGAAA
>NW_006408660.1:5082030-5091343 GCF_000296735.1 Chrysochloris asiatica
ACACTACTCAGAGAAGCAGGGATGCCAGAGATGGAGGCAGAGATGATGACGTGGAGAGATGGAGCAGCTGGGGACTCTAGACCCAGAGAGGGAGAGAAGGAAAGAGGGAGAGAGGCTTGCAGGGATGGGCATGAAGGGGATTGTAACCATGGCAATGAAATGATATACAATAGGAAGAATGTAAAGCTAATGTTCTCCCATGTAGACTATCACATAATTCACAATAAAATATTTTTTAAAAGGAAAAAGAAACAGATTTTGTTTTAAAATAAAAAATAAAAAAGAGTCCATTGCAGTTGTCCAAAAAGAAGGGCACAAAGGTCAGGAGAAAGATGGTGGCAATAGAAGCAAAAAGGACAGAGTGATGTGAGAGTCACAGATTAGCCAAAGTAGAGTCTGGTTTCCACCTTTAAAATTCTATTTTCCTTCATTTGCTTGAGGACAAAAGTCTTAATTGTTGATGGTGTGGTTTGAAAAAAAAAAAAGGCAAGATGGCCATGAAGTGAAGGGTCTTGGGAGAGGGGACCAATGGTTGTTTTAGTGGGGAACAGTTTGAGCAAGGGCAGAAAACACAGATGTCCCTGATGCAGGGCAGAGGGGCTGGATCCAGAGGAAAGGAAGAGACATCAGCAGCCTCTGAGCCAACCCATGTACAAAACATTGGCAGGGCAACAAGGTCTGAAGGAGGGGCGCTGAGGGGTGCTACAGCCCCCGCGTTCCTCACACACTCATCAGCCATTGGGGATTTCCTCTGACAAGCTGAGCTCATGAGAAAACTGGGGAAAATAATCCTTCAAATGGAACAGCCAGGCTTTCTCCCCTTCCGCCCCTCTCCTCCTTAAAAAAAGAAGTGAAATGAATTTTTAAAAGCTCCTTAAACCTTGAGTGAGAGCCGACCCTCTATCTAGAATCACTAATCTCATTACCAATGTAGCCAGGTGAAAAATTACAGAGATTAGTGCTCATGACTCATAATCAACCTTTAAGAAAAGAAAATGTTGCTTTTGGCACCAGGAGGGAGCTGATATTTTCCTAACCCACAAGTCACTCCGCTAGGAAGAGGAAACAATCCCAGGGTGGGAGTATATTGAGAAACAGCCCTGCCCAAAGCCAAGACTGAGCTCACCAGTCCCCACCTGATGCTCCCCGTGGCCCCTCCACCCTGTCCTGGTCAGACAGCAAATCCTTGAGCCCTTCCTCCCGGACCAGGCATTCGCTCTCCAGTGCGACCACTGTTCTGCTTACTGGGGTCTGATCTGATTACCTCTCATCCCTGCTCAAACTCCAACTGGCTCCCTAGCACCTCTGGTCCCTTGTAATATTTGGGGAAAGCAGTGGATTAAAATACCCATGCCCTGCTCCCCTCAAAAGAAACATATGAAAAAACTCTGTAGTGGACACAGGTTGGTTTCTGAATATCCAGCATATTTTCATCCTAATTCCAATAACAGCCCCTGGATTTCATTGTCGGGTATACACCAGCACACTCTCACTCCAATCTGGCAACATGCCCAACTCAGGAATGGACACCAGGCCAAACAGAGCCCATGAGAGACAATTAAAGGATTTGCAGGTAAGATATTGGGTCAACAGTCTCTCTTTTTCCCACTGTAGTTGTTGTTGTTGTTAGGTGCCATCGAGTCAGTACCGACTCATAGCAACCCTAGGCACAACAGAATGAAACACTGTCCAGTCCTGGGTCAACCTCACAACTGTTGCCATACTGGAGCCCATTGATGTTGCCATTTTGCCAATCCATCTCACTGGGGGTCTTCTTTTTTTCTGACCCATAGACATGAGAAAATGTGGAGGCTGGTCTAAGGTTGAAGTTGACTCGAAAAAAAGACAGAGTCAAGAGATAGAGAAAGACACAGGGTCATAGACATGGTCAAGTCATGCCTGGCTAGCTGAAAAGCTGGACTGCAATGATATAAGCCTATTTTAATGAAGCTAACGTGACCACGTTTTCTTTCACTTGCAACCACGAGTTAACAAACTTATGGACATATATCAGACTGCTGTATATCACTTTAGGGATCTTATGGAGTCCTGGTGTGGCGCTGTAGAATAAGCACTGGACTGCAAGGTAGGTTTGAATCACCAGGTCGGTGTATATAAGGGGTCGCTATGAGCTGGAACCTACTTAATGGCACTTAACAACAGGCTCTGTGGAGCTCACTTATGGATCCTACATTAAAGATGAGATCTTCTGGCCCAAGAAAAAAAGTGAAAACTCCTTCACTATCTGTTGCTACTGTTGTTATTGTTAAGTACCATTGAGTCAGTTCCTACCCATAGGGATCCTGTATAGCGTTTCCTCAGAGCAGCTGGTGAGCTTGAACCACCAACCTTGAGGTTCAAGGCAACTTTGCAGTCCAGCGCATTAACCCACAGTGCCACGCCAGGACTCCTTCCTTCACTATCCAAACCCTTCCTAACTTTCGTAATGCAGCTCTCTCTGTTGCCCTCCATGGACCCAAATTTTGCTACACAGTGAACTGGAAAATTCTCTTTGGTCCCCAAACTTCTGTCTTTGATCATATCATTACCTCAACCCAGAATGACGTCCCTTCTGAATCCCTGAACACCCAAAATGTCATCCTCTTAAGGTCAAGTTCCAAGGGTAAGTAGGTGGATTGATGGATGGACGGATAGATGATGGATGGGTAGATAGCAGGTGAAAGATGGCGAGATGAGGGAAAGGAGGACTCAAGAATGGGTAACTGAAGTGATAGAGAGTCCAGCCCCTGGAGAAGAACATCATGCTCGGTAAATTGGAGGGTCACCAGAAAAGAGGAAGACCCCCAACAAGATGGACTGACACAGTGGCAGCAGCAATGGGCTCAAGCATAATTGTGAGGATGGGGCAGTGTTTCTTTCTGTGTACAGACGACTGCTATAAGTCGGAACAGACTTGACAGCACCTAACAAGAACTGAACTGGTGTGAATGGACAGTGGTTAAGACAGTGGAGAGATGGCAATCGGTGAGTGGGTAGATGGAAGACAGATGAATGTGAAGATCCATCAATGAATGAACTGACATGTGGATAAATGTCTGATGGAAGATGTGGTGGTGTTGATAAGGGTGATGAAGCTGATACAGTATAAGAGGTGAGTAGATGGGTAAGTGGATGGGTAGTAGATGAGGATGAGTGGATGGTAAGATGGGTTAGTAGACAGGTGGATCCGCATGTAGACAGGTGCCTGGGGAAAGGCTAAAGGCTGGGTAAGTAATGGAGCAATAAACAAGTGGTGAATAGGTAAAGGAAAAGGTAGATGAGTGGAGAGGTCAAGTTACAGAAGTTCTCAAGCTGCTCAATTCGGTACTCTTCCCAGCCCCTTCTGGAGAAACCCAGAACAAGGCCAGTGGTTCTTGTACCATCAGTGTCTCCAGTAGTCCTCCTGCGGTAGTGAGGAGCACACAGAGCAAAGGCATTGAGTCAGACAGGCCTGGGCTCCAACCCCTGCCTGGCTGTAACCACAGACAAGACTGCCATGCTGAGCCTCGAGTTCCCCATCTGTTAATGAGAGTAAACATCCTCTCCTCACGGGATGCTATGAGGATTAAATACAAATGATCTACAGAGATGACCACAAAACATGCAACAGATGGATCCAACCATAATTTCTATCTTATTAAAAAACGAAAAAAATGTTTCAGGGACTAGAAAAAGAAAGGTGTCTCCTCCTTTTAAAAGACAAGGACCATCCTGATACCAAAAGCAGACCTGGATACTACATGAAAAGAAAATTATAGAATCAATTTCACTTATGAATCTAGCTGCCAAGTCCTAAATAAAATATTAGAAAACTGAATCCAGCAGCATATTAAAATAATAATATATATTGTGCCCAAGGAAGCTTTACCTCACTGAGGAATGCAAGGGTGGTTCAATATATTTTTAAAAATCAGTTCAATTCACTTTGTTAATAGAGTAAAAGAGACAAAAAGAAAAATTCTACATGATCATTCCTCTACATACTGGCAAAAGCATTAAAAAAAAATCCATTATCATATGATTGTTGTTGTTGTTGTTGTTAAGTGCCGTGGAGTCGGTTCCGACTCATAGTGACCCTACACAGGGTTTCCGAGGCTGTAAATCTATACGGGAGCAGACCACCTCATCTTAAGTTCTGAAAAAAGTAAAATGAGAGCCTGGAAAAGGAAACAATCAACTGGGCTCACATGGGACTCAGAGAGACCCTGTATGGGGTTTCTGTGACTGAATCTCTATAGGAGCAGAAAAGTATCATCTTCCTCCCATGGAGAAAGTGGGTTTGAACAGCCAACCTTGTGGCTAGCAGTCCAGTGCTTACCCTACAGTACCACAAGAGCTTCTCTCTTCACATTTAGGAGATGGATTTTACATAACACATATGCTTGCTGATCTGTCTCCACACCTGGACTATGACTCTCTGTGGGCAGGGAGCCTTGTGTCTGCTCAATCTCAGCACCCAGACACAAAAGGTGTTTTAGTTGAGTGTGTGAATGGATGCATGCAGCGGGAGGGGGGCAGGAGTAAATGGGTGGGCAGATGGATGAGTGAACGTGTGAGTGGGTAGATAGGTGGGTGGATGGACGGATGAACGAATGGATGGATCGGTGGTATGAATCGGTGGATAGGAGGTAGATGAACAGAGAGTGGGTACGTAAGTGGGTAATGGATAAATGCATGGGTGGGTGGATGGGTAGGGAGGTAAGCGGGAGGATAAACAGAAAGATGGGTGAAGAGGTAAATGGCTGCATGTGTGTGTGGATGGGTGGGCAAATGTCTGGACTGTTGGGCAGATGTATGGGTAGGCTGTTTTGTTGTGAAGTGCTGTCGAGTCAGTTCTGACCCACAGCGACCCTGTATAGGGTTTCCAAGGAGCAGCTGGTGAGCTTGAACTGCCAACCTTTCAGTTCAAATGGCTTTGCAGTCTGGCACATTAACCCACAGCGCCACACCTAGGTGGGTAGAAAGATGGATGGAGTGATAAGTGGCTGGATGTGTGAATGGATGGGTGAGAGATAGGTGGATGGCTGTTGTTGTTGTTGTTGTTGAGTGTCGTCAAGTCAATTATGACCCGTAGCGACCCTGCATAGAGTTTCCAAGGACCATCTGGTAAGCTTGAACTGCTGACCTTGCAGTTCAAATGGCTTTGCAGTCTGGCGCATTAACCCACAGCGCCATACCAGGACTCCGGGTGGGTAGTTAGAGGACAGTAAATGCTACCCTTTATACAAAAACATTTTCACTCTCATCACTTCTTTAGACTTACAATATCTAAGATCCTAAATTGAGAGTGTGAAGAACAGAGACAGGCAGAGAGAAGCCAAGATGAAGAGACCCTGAGAGTGACAATGGAAACAGGTAGACAGAGCTGGATGCAGCAGACCAGGGCTAGCTGCTCACAGCATCTGGGAGGAGGCACAGAGCCAGGGAAAAGCCGCCAGGCCCCTCGAGGGCGGGGAGCCGGTTACAGTAGCTCAGGCGACTTCCTCAGGCCTCCAGCGTGCCAGCACCCCATTTATTTACATGGAATTAAAATTGAAAACGATAAGCACTAGACTGCAAACCGCAAGGTCTGCAGGTCAAGCTGCTCTATGGGAGAACGATGAGGCTTTCTGCTCCCGCGAAGATTTAAAATCTTCAGAAACCCTACACAGGATCTCTATGAGTTGGAACCGACTGCAAGGCACTTAACAAAAACAAAATTGAAGAGGAGTCATGGTGTGGCGCTGTAGGATCAGCATTGGACTGCTGACTGCAAGGTTGGCAGTTCAAACCAAGCCGCTCCTGAGAAAACCTATACAGAGTTGTTATGAGTCGGACCAATTCAAGAGCACTTTAACAACAAAACTGAAGCATACGTCAGGAGCAGCCCAGCTTGGGCTAGGGAGTATAGAGGATAACTCTAGAGCCTACATGAAAGTAGGGATCAGATACTATCTGGGTACCAGAGACTTGGTCTAGGAAAAGTCATCCTTGCTGCAATAGCCGGGAGCTTCCTCTCCCAGCCTGACCCTAGTTGTGGGACCACGGAAGTGTGGAGGGACACTTCAAGCTGGTGCCACCACATCCTGGTCATCGTCAGTGGTCAATTACATCAGTCTCTTAGGAAACTGTAGGGCCAGACACTCAGTTCAAGAGAATGTGTATGTGGTGTTGAGGACTGGGGTAAATGTTCTCCCATAGTAGGTCCTGTAGCTAACAAAATTACTGTGGGTGTTACTGTTACCACCCATGTGATTAATATTAACTTCAGCTCACCTAGAGCAGTACTTTACCATCTACCCAACACTCCATCCGGCAAGGCCAAGGTCCCCTATCTTCTCCATGGCCAGGCCTTAGCCCTATCTTGTCCCATCACCCTCTTCTCTCTATACCAGACATAGCTTCAGGAGTGAGGCCTTCTCCTGGCTTCAGAAGTGAGGCCTGCCACGGGAGTGGAGCCTCTTATGGCTTCTCCAACTCACAAGGACCCTAACAGACAGAATACAACTGCCCCACAGGGTTTCTACTCTTTACGAAAGCTGACTGCCCTCTCTCTCCCCAGTGGAGTGGTGGTGAATTTGAACCACCAACCTTTCAGCTGACAGCAGAGTGCTTTAACCCCTGCAGCACCAGGGTTGCGATGCAGTGCCACACTAATCATCATTTATCAGAAAGCCCACACCCAGCAGATCTTCCCCAAGAAAGGGCAAAAATGCCCCCTCTGGCCAATGGCCTCTGGTGGTCCATCAGACTGGAGCCACCAGGGGTGCTGGGAGTGCCCTTGACAGACACAGTGGTCAGGTTAATGCATATGCCAAGGTCAAGGACACACAGTCATGGGTCATAATGTATACGTGTAGTGGGTGTGGGGCGGGGTTTGGGAGGGAATAAGAGGATGGAGTGTACATGTGGGGTGTGTGTGATACGTATGTATAGAGTGAGAGGGGGGTGTTTATATGTGTTTGTTCACATATCTGGGGTCATCAAGCATTCGGGTGTGGTTGTGCCATGGAGAGGTTGAAAATGTCTCAAAACCACCTGGCTTCTGGGGTGGGCCTTACCCTTTGGAGTGCCTGGTCCTAAACTTGCCCCCTGGAGTCCTGGCGTGACGCTGTGGGTTAATGCGCTGGACTGCAAAGTTGGTTTGAATCACAATATCGGCAGTTCAAGCTCACCAGCTGCTCCTCGGAAACCCATATATACAGGATCAATATAAGTCGGTACCAACTCGATGGCACTTAACAACAACAGTCCCTCAGGGGCTGCAAACCCTCCTCTGCTCCCACTGCCCAGAAGGCATTACTGAGGACTAGGGAGCTGTTGTTAGGGGTCTTGAGAACCCTCTACTATAATTGTTTTCAAGTTAGTATTCATTTTGAGACAACTTTCTGAGTTTCCAAAAGGCTCTCTTGGTGACCAAGGACTGAGTCAGGCAGAGAAGTTTAGAGCTGGGATGTAGGATTGTGTCTGGGAGCCCATTAGGACCAAGAAGCCTCACCTAGTGGTCTCAGGCTCAGAGGGCAAGAACTCAGGCAGACTTAACAAGAAGAGGTATATTGACGAAAGGCCCCGGAAATGATCAGAACAGAGAACAGTGAGACGTGGACCACAAACCCAGAAGACATAGCTAACATGTACAAGTAGTCAGCACAACCTGTCAACAGTTGTGCCTGCTGACATCCTGCATTCTTCACACAACCCTACACAGTGGACCCTATCACTGGTCCCACTTCACAGGGGCAGAGACCGAGACTGGCAACAAACAAGTGCTTTTCCAGGGCAGGGAATCTACAGAATTAAGACCCAAGCAGGCACACCAACCTACACACCTGCTGGGCCCCTCACCCCATCTCCCACATAATAGATCACTCCTGGCCACCCAATACCAGCAAAGCCAGAGAGACTGCCCCAATTCACAGACCAAGAAACTGAGGCCCAAAGAAGGGGAGATGGCCTGGGCTGGTGGGGCCATGGCCTCCCCGTGCATGCGGCTGTCTCATTCAAAGAGCCAGTGGGTAGTCACTGACCCCCACTGCCCTCTTGCTTTGGCCAAAGCTCCCAGCATCCTGTGGCCTGCCCTGGGGGCGGGTACCCCACTTCCTTACTGCAATCTGGGTGGGGACGTGTGGGCCTCAGGAAGGAAATAACCTTTCCCCCATCCAGCAATCTCTTAGAAACAATCACCATACTTGAAGAAAGGCATTTTTGCAATGGTTCCAAATCCCAACAATGGGGAGGACAATGGAGCACAGTGAGAAAGGCACGTGAAAGTCACAGGAAAGGGAGCAGCTAGAAGGAGGTATGCTGAGAGCTGGGTGGGCACGCCAGTGTGCCCATGACAACCAGGGAGTGTTCCACCTCAATATTCAAGCCTTACTCCTTCCTCACTGGGGGGTGTCTCAGACAAGGCTCACTCCCTCTGGACCTCAGTTTCCCCATGGGCACAGTGGACACTAGGCACAGTCCAATGCCATGTCCCTCCCCTTCTCAAAAGCACTTCTAGGCCCCCATCAACTACCTGTCTTTGGAATAGGATTTGAGGTCCTCTGGGCACGGTAGGGTCAGCACTGGCTGGCCTGTTAACTGCAAGGTCAGTAGTTCAAACCCACCAGCTGCTCCTCAGGAAAAACATGTGGCTTTTTGCTCCCATAAAGATTTACAGCCTCAAGAATCCTATTACAGGGTCACTATGAGTCAGACTCAACTTAATGGCAATGAGTTTGGTTTGGGTTTGGTAGTTGGGGTCAGGCCACCACCTTCTCTAGGAAGCCTTCCCTCACCACTGCTCCCCTCCCCAGGGCTTGGCTAGATACCCCCTCAGCGCCTCCAAAGCCTCTGTGATGGCCCTGGCCAAAGTGTTCTGAAACTTTCTGTGTACCCACTTCTGGTGTCCATGGGATGGCAGTGGGAGGGACCAAGTGGTCTTCTCTGTACCCAGCACTAGACACACAGCCAGACACACCAAGTGAAAACCCAAGACCCTGGTGATGCATCCCTGGCTCAGAATTTCAGGGCGCTCCTCTGTGGGAAACACCAGAAAACCCCTGACAGGCCAGAGTTCCTAACTGCCCTAAGTAAGGCGGCCTCACAGCACCAAATCGACTTCTCACATTGCCCCTCAAGGCCCAGCTGCAGGCTCAGCCCTGTGGCCCCCAAATCAGCCTCTACCAGGGTGCAGGATGGTCCCATCAGTGCCAGGCTGTCTGGCAGAGCTGGGGGGCAAAGCTGACTGCTGCCTATACTTTGACCTCTAAGGGCCACGTGTCACCTTTGCTCTCTTTATCTCTCTCTCCACATCCATTCCAGCAAAAAAGCCTAGCAGCTCTGTGGACCC
>NW_006408660.1:5092428-5106698 GCF_000296735.1 Chrysochloris asiatica
CTTCACTGGAGTGGCAGCAGCAAAGATGCCTGCTGCTCCCCTCCAACCTGGGAGCCTTTTAAAAGCTAAGTCAGACCATGCCCCTCCACTAATCAGAGGTACTCGTCACAACCAGAATGAAATGGGACTTTCATTTGCTTCAAGTCCCTTGAAAAGCACTTTCTGGTTCCCCCAGAGCACTACTGAATAATGTAGGAAGCATCAAAAGAAGACAGCCCTCATACCACATCCTCTTCTGTTGATGCTTCCTTCAATAGTATGTCCATGTTGTTGTTGTTGTTAAGTACCATTTAGTTGGTTCCAGATCATACTGACCCTGTACAAGGTTTCCAAGGAGTAACTGGTGGGTTTGAAATGACAATCTTTTGGTTAGCAGTCCAGTGCTTATCCTAAAGCACCACACCAGGCTCCATTATACCCACTGTTGTTAAGTGCCGTTGACTCTGTTCTAACTCACAGTGACCCTATAGAGGGTTTCCAAGAAGCAGCTGATGAGTTTGAACTGCTGACCTTGTGATTTCAAACCAACCTTGCAATTCAGTGCTTTATCCCACAAGTGGAGGCTTGAATTTTTTTTTCATTTCATTCAACATGAGTAATGCTGAGTGTGTTCTTCCCTTTTGGTTTTCTAACTCCAGGTCTGTACATTTCATAATAGTACTTTACTTTATCTACTCACGTTGCCCTTTGAAATGTACTATTCATCTCTTTTATTTCATCATTTCTTTCGTTCATCTATTCAATATTCAAAAGAAAGTTTCAGACACTATCTTTTTAATAACCTTTTGCTTTCTTCATGTCTGATATTCTTGATGTCACCACACAACTTCTCTTGATCTTCGGTCGTAAGTGATCAGTGCATCAAATCTGTTCTTGAGATGGTCTGTAAATTCAGGTGGGATTTACTCTAGGTCGTATTTTGGCTCTCCCAGACTTATTTTAAATTTCTTCACTCTCAGCCTGAAGTGCAAATGAGCAATTGATGGTCTGTTCCACGGTGGGCCCCTGGCCTTGTCTGGGCTGCTAATATTGAGGTTCTCCACCATCTCTTCCCACACATGTAGTCAATTTGATTCTTGTGTATTCCATCTGGTGATGTTCACAGTTATGTTATAAAGGGGTAATGGCAATGAAGAAGTCATCGGTCTTGCAAAATACTACCATGTGATGGATGGCCAGCATCATTTCTATAACCTAGGCCATATTTTCCAGCTATCGATTGCTCCTGTTTCCAACAGTTATATTATCTGGTCTTCCTTGTTGTGGTTGTCATGTACTTTTGAGTCGGTTCTAACTCATAGCTACCGACCGTGTATAGGGTTCCTGAGGCTTTAAATCCTTGCCAGCGCAGAAAGCATCATCTTACTCCCACAGAGCAGCTTGTGGGCTCGAACTGCCGACCTTGTAGTTCACAGTCCAGTGCTTATCCTATGGATCTTCTTTGTAGGCACTGAAGAAACCATGTGGGGGTCATGTCTGACTTCCTCTGGCTTCACAAGGGGTAAGGAGAATGAAACTCAAAATCAGCCCAAGGCAGATTTCTAAGAAGCAGAGGTCAGACATGCTTCCACCCTATATAACCTTCTTTACCCTGTTCTGACACCAACCATCCCTCCCACAGCACTCTCTGCTTCACATCGGGGTTCGACAGTCTCACTGCAATGGCCATACAGAAGTTGTAGCAATATTCACCATCACGGGGTCTAATAGGGAAGTGAACAGGGTATAATTCAGGATCAGAGACAATTCAGGATGCAGCAGTTTTCCAATCAGGAATATCTCTTCTCTGCCTTACTGCAGACGTATCTTGCTCTGGTCTTTAGCTTCTCAGCCATATGGCCTCTGCCCTGCTAGGACAAGTGTTACAAAGTTCTCTTAGTCAGTCTGAATGCCCAAAGGTATATTCGGCAACACTAAGCTTTACCAGGTCCACCTTTTATTTTATTTTTTATTTTTTTTACTAGGCCTAGAAGCCCTCAGTTGCTCTGTATCTCTTGCTGCTGCCTCTCCTGTCACTGCTTTTTGAGGTAGGGATCTCACACTCCACTCATGCTCTTTTATCTTAACGGTCCTCACCTTTTAAACCTAGAGGGATGGTAAGACTAACCAATCCCAGCACTGGAGTTCTGTATGCCCTATTTACATGGCCCCACCCAATCATTTGGTGGTAATTTAGATGTTGAATAGAAAAGTCATATCAAGGAAATTCAAGGTACCACAGTATCCTATAAGAAAGCTTCCACTGTGACTAAAATTGTATGGTAACAAAGTCATTTTTTGCATTGGGTAAGTGAAAAAAAGTAAAAGTCCACCTGCTTCCTCCTTCTTTTCCTGTAGATGTGTTTCCTCTGCTTGCACTTCTTCGGGTGGGCAGCATGGGGATTTACTGCTAGACCCTAAGCCTGTCTCCCAGTCTGCCTCACTGGCTGCGGTAGAGACATAGGCTCCAGACCCCAGAGGATCCGAAGTAGGTTGGCTCTGGAGAAGGGAGCAGCCAGGTTTAGTGAAAAATTCTGCTTTTGTAGTCTGACAAGGTTCAAATCCCACCTTTGATACCCACAGACTGTGCTCCCTTGGGGCCAATGACTTTACCATGCGAACACTCAGTTTCCTCATCTGTAAAATGGGTGTCATAATCCCTATCTATCAGGGTTTTTGGAAGACAAAAATGAGGTTACTCACTCATTAATTCAGAACATATTTATTGAGCACCTACTGTGTGCTGCCCTACATGTCTGTCAGTTTGTTGTACTGTAGTGGTTTGCATGCTGCTGGGATGCTGAAAACTATTCCACTGGTGTTTTTGTCACCCATGATGGATAGGTTTCAGCAGAGCTTTTAGACTAACTGTAGTTTAGGAAGAAGGAATAGGCAGTCCATTTCTGAGTAAGTAGCCACTGAAAACCTTATGAATAGCAGGAAAACATTATCTGATACAGTACTGGAAGATGAGCCCCTCAAATTGGAAGGCACTGAAAATATAACCGAGAAAAAGCTGTCTCCTTAAAGTGCAGTCAACTGTAGTAATGTGAGTGGAGCAAAGCTTTCAGGACCTTCATTTGCTAATGTGACACAATTCAAAATGTGAAGAAATAGCTGTAAGTATCCATGAACAATTGGAATGGGGAATGTATAAAGTATGAATCTAGGATAATTGGAAGTCACCAAAAAATGAAATGGAACGTATTATGATGGATATCCTAGGCATTAGTGAGCTGAAATGGAGTGGTATTGACTATTTTGAATCAGAAAATAATATGGTTTACTCTGTTGGGAATGACAGTTTCAGTAACAATGGCATCATATTCATCATCAACAGGAACATTTCAAGGTCTATCTTGAATTATAATGTCTGTCATAGGGTAATATCTATACATCTGTGGTACCTTGAATTTACTTGATATGGTGTTTCTATCCAACGTCTCCTAATTCCCAACAACCATGCAAATAGGGTGTAATGGATTCCAGTGTTGAGACTGGGTAGTTTTGCCATCCCACTAGGTTTAAAAAGAGCTCTCTCAGAAGCAGGAACAGGTGATTTTAGGACCATCAAGAAAAAGGAGCATGAGATTCCTCCCTAGAAAAGCAGTAACAGCAGAGGTTGTGACAGAGCAGCTGCCATCTTCTAGGCCCATGGACTGAGTAAAGCTTAGTGCCTACAGGCACGGGGCTGGCTTGCAGAATGTTCCCTTTGGGAGGAACTCCCAGATTGATTACAAGAACTTTGTAACACGTGCCCAAGCAGGGCAGAGGCCAAGGGGCCACATGACTGAGAGGCCAAAGACAAGAGCAAGGCATGTCTGCAGTAAGGCAGAGAAGAGATATTTCTGATTGGAAAACTGCTGCATCCTGAATTGTCTCTGATCTTGAATTGTACCCTGTTCACTTCCCTACTAAACCCCATGATGGCGAACATTGCTACAACTTCTGTGTGGCCATTGCATTGAGATTATCGAACCCAGATGTGAAGCAGAGAGTGCTGTGGGAGGGACAGCTGGTGTCAAAACAAGGTAAAGAAGGTAGTGTCAAAACAAGGTAAAGAACATTCCTTATTCAATGTTCGACTTTCACATGCGTATGAGGCTACTGAAAATACCATGTCTTGCGTCAGGCACACCTCAGTCCTCAAACTGACATCTTTGCTCTTGAACACTTTCTAAAGAGGTTTTGTGCAGCAGATTTCAACTAATGCAATGTCATTTGATTTCCTGACTGCTGTTTCCATGAGTGTTGATAGTGGATCGAAGTAAAATGAAGTCTTTGACAGCATCAATCTTTTCTGCATTTTTCATGATGCTATTTCTGGTCTAGTTGGCAAATATTTTTATTTTCTTTACATGTAGGTGCAACCCATACTGAAGGCTGTGGTCTTTGATCTACATCAGTAAGTATTTTAAGTCCTCTTCACTTTCAACAAGCAAGGTTGTGTCATCTGAGTATCACAGGTTGTTAATGAGTCTTCCTCTAATCCTGATGCCACATTCTTCTTCATATAATCCAGCTTCTCAGGTAATTTTCTCAGCATACAAACTGAGTAAGTATAGTGAAAGGATATAACCAGGACACGCATCTTTTCTGATTCTAAACCATTCAGTATCCCCTTGTTCTGTTCTAACAATTGCTTCTTGGTCTACGTACAGATTCCTCATGTGCGTAATTAAATGTTATGAAATACCCATTCTTTGAAATGTTACTCACAGTTGGTCATGATTTACACAAAGCCTTTGCATAGTCGGTAAAGCACAAGCAAACATTTTTCTGGTATTCTCTGCTTTCAGCCAAGAACCACATGACATCAGCAATAACATCCCTCATTCCACGTTCTCATCTGAATATAGCATGAGTTTCTGCCAGTTCCCTGTAAATGTACTACTGCAGTTGTTTTTTAATTATCTTCAACATTTTACTTGCATGTGAATATTGATACTGTTGGGTCACTCCTCTTTGGAATGGGCACAAATATGGATCTCTTCCAGTCAGTTGGCCAGATAGTTGTCTTCCAAATTTCTTGACATAGATGAGTGAGTGCCTCCAGTGCTGCATCAATTTGTTGAAAGATTTCATTTGTATTCCATCAATTCCAGGTGCCTTGTTCTTTGCCAATGCCTTCAATGCACCTTGGACTTCTTTTCTTCAAGAGCACTGGCTCTTGATCATGTGCTACTTCTTGAAATGGCTGAACATCGACCATTTATTTTTGGTACAATGATTGTGTAGTCCATCTTCTTTTGATGCTTTATGAACTATAAAGAACAATTCCTTCAATCTTGTGATATTCCTTCAATATTGCCCATAGAATACTTCAATATAGCAAGTCAAGGCTTAAATTTGTCTTCAGTTCTTTCATCTTGAGAAACACTGAGCATGTTCCTCCCTTTTAGTTTTCTAACTCTAGGTCTTTACACATTTCATTATAATACTTGACATTGTCTTCTCAAGCTGCCCTTTGAAATTTTCTGTTCAGCTCTTTTACCTCCTCATTTCTTCCATTTGCTTTAGCATCTCTACATTAGAGAGCAAGTTTCAGAGTCTCTTCTGACATCCATTTTGGTCTTTCTTTCTTTCTTGTCTTCTTAATGACTTTTTGCTTTCTTCCTGTATGATGTTCTTGATGTCATGCAACAATTCTTTTGGTCTTTGGTCATCAGTGTCTGATTTTCCTGAGGCAGTCTCTAAATTCTGGTGGGACATTGTTTAAGGTCATATTTCAGCTCCCATAGACTTGTTTTAATTTTCTTCAGCTTAAGCCTTAACTTGCATTTCAGCAACTGATGGTATGTTCCACAGTCGGTCCCTATCTTTTTTTGCATGATGATAGGAAGCTTTTACACCATTTCTTCCCACAGATGTATTCAATTTGATTTCTGTGAATTCCATTTGGTGAGGTGGTGTGGCGCTGTGGGTTAATGCGCCAGACTGCAAAGCTGTTTGAACCACAAGGTCGGCAGTTCAAACTCACCAGCTGCTCCTCAGAAACCCTATACAGGGTCTCTAAGGGTCAGAATCAACTCGACAGCATTTCACAACAACAACATATGTATACTCATATTTATGTTATTTTAAAAAGTTATTTGCAATGAAGAAGTCAATGGTCTTGACAAATTCTATCACGCAGTCTCCAGCATCATTTCTATCACTGTTGTTGGTGGTGTTATGTGCTGTGGAATTGGTTCCAACTCATAGCGACCCAGTACAGGGTTTCCGAGGCTGTAAATCTTTAGTGGGAGCAGAAAGCCTCATCTTTCTCCCGCGGAACAGCTGGTAGTTTTGAACTGCTGACCGTGAGATTAGCAGCCCGATTTGTAACCACTACGCTACCAGAACTCCTTAAATTTTTACTGGAGCAGAAAGTTTCATCTTTCTAGTTTCAAACTGCTGACCTTGAGGTTAGCAGCCCAGTTTGTTGTTGTTGTTAGGTGCCATCGAGTCAGTTCAGACTCATAGCGATCCTATGCACAACAGCAGCCCACTTTGATGGCGGTTGGTGGTTATGTGCCGTGGAGTCGGTTCCGACTCATAGCGACCCTGTACAAGGTTTCCAAGGCTGTAAATCTTTACGGGAGCAGAAAGCCTCATCTTTCTCCTGTGGAACAGCTGGTAGTTTCGAACTATTGACCTTGTGGTTTACAGTCCAATTCATAACCACTACGCTACCAGAGCTCCTTTGTTTTCTATTACTAAGGCAATATTTTCCAACTAGTGATGCATCCTCTTTGTTCCCAACCTCCGCATTCCAATCACCAGTAATTATCAATGCATCTGGATTGCATGTTTGATCAATTTCAGACTGAAGAAGTTGGTAGAATTCTTCAGTTTTATCATCACTGGCTTTAGTGGTTGGTGTGCAAATTTGATAATTATGGTATTAGCTGGTCTTCCTTGTTTATTGTTGTTATCCAGTGCCTTTTGAGTTCATGCTGACTCACAGTGACTGTGTATAGGGTGTCTGAGGAGCAGCTGGTGGGTTAGAACCACCAACCTTGAGATTCAAACTGACCTTACAGTCCAGTGCTTATCCTAAAGCACCACACCAGGACTCCTGATCTTCCTTGTAGGTGTGTGGATATTATCCTATTACAGACAGCATTGTCCTTCAAGATAGATCTTGAAATGTTCTTTTTATGATGAATGAGACATCATTCCTCTTCACTTTGTTGTTCCTGGCATAGTAAACCATATGATTATCAGATTCAAAATGGCCCATTTCAGCTCACTAATGCCTAGGATTGTGAACTGAAATGGGCCACTTTGAATCTGATAATCATATGGTTTACTTTGCAGGGAAGAACAAAGTGAAGAGAAATGACATCTCATTCACCATAAAAAGAACATTTCAAGATCTATCTTGAAGTACAATGCTGTCTGTGATAGGATAATCCTGTCTGTGATAGAAGTCCTGGTATGGAGCTGTAGGATAAGCGCAGGACCACAAGGTTGTCTTGAATGACAAGGTTACTGTTTCAAATTCACCAGTCACTCCTTGGAAACCCTATATTGGGTCACTAGGCTGAAACAGACTCAATGGAACTTAACAACAATAATGCCTAAGATATGGATCTTTATGCATTCCATTTCATTTTTGACAACTTCCAATTTTCCTAGATTCATAGGAAATGAATCTGGAAATTAATGTGGGGGTGGGGGTGGTTATGTGCCATGGCAACCTTGTACAGGGTTTCCAAAGCTGCAAATCTTTACAGCAGCAGAAAGCCTCATCTTTCTCCCGCAAAACAGCTGATAGTTTCGAACTGCTGACCTTAAGTTTCACAGCCCGAATCGTAACCACTACACACACTACCAGATCTCCTTTGTGCGCAGAGGTGAGACCCTGAAAATAAAGTGTATGAGGAGGTTGCTAAGTTTTGTGTTCCACACACTGTAGGATAAATTCTAGACTGTTAACTACAAAGCTGGCAGTTCAAACACACCAGCCCCTCCTTGAAAACCCTATACAGGATCACTACGAGTTGGAGTAAACTCAACAAGTACTTAATAACAACAGGCTTAGAATAAACCATTCCAGAGGCTCATAGGAGGACCTCACTACCACTAAGAAGAAACAGGAGCATACTTTAGACTCAGGACTCCTGCGCTGAGAACTTCCTAGACCCAGGAGACAGAGAGAGAGTGAGAAAGCTCTAACACTGGAGATAGATAGAACAAGACGGAGAGAACCAGTGGCAGAGAAACAAAGGAATCAGAGGACCAGACTAAAACAGCACTGGGTGATTCCAGGTCCATGGAGCAAGTCGGTTACAACTTGGGTGTGTGAAACCGCAGGGCAACAAAGCTGAGAAAACTTCTGTTGGAGCGGGGTGCCCCGAAACACTATTGAAGCTAAAGAGCTTTATGATACTTGCCTGAGAAGGAGAGGCCAGGCTGAGGCGCTGAGGGCCTATGTGTGTGCACAGCTGAGAAAAAGCTGTCCTGATCAAAGAACTGTATTCTGAGCCATTTCTGATCCTGAATTGTAACCTGTTACTGTCCTGGTGTGGTGCTGTGGGTTAATGCACCAGACTGCAAAGCCATTTGAACTGCAAGGTCCATGGCTCAAGCTCACCAGTGCCTCCTTGGAAACCCTATACAGGGCCACTATGGGTTGGACCTGACTTGACAACACTTAACAACAACTGGCCTGTTCAAGGAGCTCTGGTAGCGTAGTGGTTACGAATCGGGCTGCTAACCTCAGGGTCAGCAGTTCAAAACTACCAGCTGTTCCTTGGCAGAAAGATGAAGCATTCTGCTCCTGTAAAGATTTACAGCCTTGGAAACCCTGTACAGGGTCACTATGAGTCGGAACCGACTCCACGGCACTTAACAACTGCCCTGTTCAAAGTCCTGCTGTGGCGCTGTGGGTTAATGCGTCAGACTGCAAAGCTGTTTGAACTGAAAGGTTGGTGGTTCAAGCTCACTAGCTGCTCCTCGGAAACCCTATACTGGGTCGCTATGTGTCGGAAATTGACTCAATGGGACTTAACAACAACAACTGCCCTGTTCAAGGAGCTCTGGTAGCGTAGTGGTTACGAATTAAGCTGCTAATCTCACGATCAGCAGTTCGAAACTACCAGCTATTCTACAGGAGAAAGAAGAGGCTTTCTTTCTGCTCCCGTAAAGATTTACAGCCTCGGAAACCCCTTACAGGGTAGCTATGAGTTGGAACCAACTCCACGGCACATAACAACAACTGCCCTGTTTACCAGCTGCCCCTTGAAAACCCTGTACAGGGTTGCTATGAGTCAGAACTGAATCAACGGCACTTAACAGCAACAACTGCCCTGTAGTATAAGCACTGGACTGCAAAGTTCCTTGAACCGCAAGGCCGGTGGTTCAAACACGCCGGCTGCTCCTCAGAAACCCTATACAGGGTTGCTATGAGTTGGTACCAACTTGATGACATTAAACAACTTCCCTAATAAAGCCAGTAACTGAGTTTGGTCTGTGAATTCTGTTTGGCCATTGCAATAAATTATCAAACCCAGCAGAGAAAGAGAGACTATGGTGGGTGGAAAAGATGGTTGGTGCCAGAACTGGTAAAAAGGTTGGACGGTGGAAGCAATTAGCCTTGGGCTGCTTGATACTGATAAGGATCCTCCTCCTCCTTATACAGTCAGCCAAGGAAGTCCGACACGGCCTCCATGTGCCGTTTTCACACTGGCACAAAGCTACTCTAATGAATGGTTATCAGCAAGCTCTGCACTTCTGCCAACATCCTCTTAGCAGACACACTGAGCCTCTTGATCTTTCAGCTAACAAGAGTCTCTTGAAATGGAAACCAGACCCCATTGCTCTCTGGCTCAAAACTTTTCAATAGTTTTTAAATTTCCTGCCGCACCCCAGCCTTCATGATCTGCCGGCTACCTCTCCCTCCACCTCCCCTCCCTCACTGACTTTGTTGTTGTTGTGTTGTTGTTGTTGTTGGGTGCCATCGAGTTAGTACTAACTCATAGCAATCTTATGCACAGCAGAATGAAACACTGCCCGGTTCTGGGCCAACCTCACTATTGTTGCCACACTTGAGCCCATTGATGCTGCCACTTTGCCCATCCATCTTGCTGGGGGTTTTCCTCTTTTTCTCTGACCCTCCACCTTACCAAACATGATATCCTTCTCCAGCGACTGGTCTCTCCTGACAGTATGTCCGAAGTATGAGAGGCAAAGTTTGGCCATCTTGGCCTCCAAGGAGCACTCTGGCTACACTTCTTCCAAAACAGATTTATTGGTTCTTTTGGCAGCCCATGGCACTTTCAATATTCTCCTCCAGCACCATAATTCAAAAGCATCAACTCTTCTACAGTCTTCCTTATTCATTGTCCAGCTTTTGCATGCATATGAGGTTATTGAAAATACCATGGCTTGGGTCAGGTGCACCTTAGTCCTCTTTGCTCTTCAACACTTTAAAAAGTTCCTGTGCAGCATATTTTAGTCACTGACTTTAGTCTCTTCCCTTTCTAGTCCTCATACACACCCATCATGGTCCCCCCTTAGGCCTTTGTCCTAGCTGTCCCCTCTGCTCTGGTATGCTTCCTCACCACCTCCAGTCTCAGCTCAGAAACGACCTCCTCAAAAAGGCCCTCTCTGTCCATCCTGGACATCACTGCCAGCTGGTTGGTGTAGCCCTGTGGGCTAATGTGCTGGACTGCAAAGTTGGTTTCAACTGTAAGGTCGGTGGTTTAAGCTTACCAGGGACTCCTCGGAAACCCTATACAGAGTCACTATGGGTCTGAAGCAACTCAAGAGCACTTAACAACAACACTGATCTGCAATGATCTTCACTCACCCACCTCATCCCTCCAATGAGAACACAAGTTGTTCAGGAGACAGTTGTCCACAGACAGTGCTGGCCAAGGACCAGGGCTGCATTTGTATTTGTAGAAGTGAAGCGGTAAAGAAAGGGCAGGTGAGCTCTACAATCAGAAGGAAGGAACCATGCCTCCAGCAGGAGTACATGCCTGTCTCAGGGTCAAAAGAACCAGCAGAACCCAGCACCCAGAATCCTGGCCCAGGACAGAGCTGTATCCCACAGAAAGGCCATCAGCTGGAGGAGGTACCTCAGAGCTCGGAGAGCTAGAGAGGTAGATTATACCAAATCACCTCCTAGAAACCAGATCCCAGGGTGCTCCCCTATCCTCCCACTTCAGGACCAGTAGCACTGGAAGACCATCACACAGCATCCACTTTACAGATGAGAAGACTCAGGCCTAAGGGCACAAAACAGGCAGCAGCAGGGTCAGGCCCCCACCCCAGGCCCTCTGCCCCACTTTACATAGCCTACACACACACACACACACACACACACACACACACAGCCAGCAGTAGCCCTAGGGCAAAACAATGCAGCCACTGCCCCACCCATGCCACCCATTGTGAGTCCTCCAAAGAGCATGAGCCAGGAGGGAGAATCTACTGTGCCCCCTCTGAGTGGGTTCCTGAGTCCCTTCTTGTGTGCAGCTCTCATCTACCAAAGTTGACTGGGTTTTTAGGGGAGAATGTTCATATCCTGCAGCCTCTAAAAGATCAAGCAGGAACCAAGGCCTCGGCAGATTCTCAACATTCACTGAAGCAGTCCCTGGATTCAGAAGCACCCAACCCCAGCTGTAACAGTCGGTGATTAAACACCACACAGTATACTGGCTCAGGGAATTCCCCAGGAAAATGAAGCAAGAGAACGCACTTGGACTTCCCAGTCAGCTAGTTCAAAAATCACTTTGTTGCTGTGAGACCCTTTTCTGAGCCTCAGCATGCCCATCTGCCAAACAGTGTGAGAATGTACCCTTGCAGATGGTTGACAGGGTCTGGAAGGACAAATGGATGGATGAGGCTAGGCTTGCCTTGTGTTTGCCCTATATTCTTTCCAGCGGTCTCCCAGCTACCAGCAGAAAGTGCCCACCACTATCACAAAGACACCCTGATCCAGGCCTCTGAAACCACCCCTATGTACCTATGATAAGATCTCGAGTGGGAATGAGGCTGGTCCAATGTTTCCCCAACCCACAGGTAACAGACTAGCCTGGGCTCATCCTTGGGGTGGGCAACGAAGCAAAAATGGCCCACCTTGCACATCAAGCACAGCCAACTTAGAGGCAAGCCAGGCAGAAACGAAGAATGAGCAGAATGGACTAGTGGGAACCACAGCCAAACAGGCTGTACTTGATGAATGTGGACCCCAAGTTGGCAAACCTTCTGATTTTTCAAGAGAAGACGGAAATCCGGAGTTTTATGTGAAACCAGCCAATGTGTAAATGCTGGCAACTAATTAAAATTTTTTAAAATAATAATAACGGGGCAAGAGCCAAACAAAACATGCAGGGCCAGTCATGGATAGATGGCCAGGTCTGCACTTTCAGAACAAAATTCCTTTGATTTCACCCCTACCTGCTCCCCTACACAGCTCTGGGTGCCATATGGCAGGATGGGAAATGCTGGCCTAGCCTGGGTTTTCCTCCAGGTGGGAAAGCTGTACCCCATTTTGCATATGGGTAAGTTAAGTCCCCCTCAGAGCCAGACCCACAATGTGGACACATTCCCAGCCATTCATCAGTGGTTCACACTGGGAGGCCCCACACGGCCCCCTACTTTAAGCATTCAAACCACCCTTTTCTTTTTCTAGCCAGTCATAGCAACACCTGCTGGCTCACACCAACTTTGGACCTGCAGGAGTGGCCATCACCACACTGAAATGGGGCAAGACCTGGTGGCAGCATATTAGACACAGAGGGCATCCCTGCTCAGGAGAGTGGTATAAAGGTAGGGTACGAATCGGGCTGCGAACCTTAAGGTCAGCGGTTCGAAACTACCAGCCGCTCCGCGGGAGAAAGATCAGGCTTTCTACTCCCGTAAAGATTTACACCCTCGGAAACCCTGTACAGGGTCGCTATGGGTCGGAACCGACTCGACGGCACTTAACAACAACAACAACAACAAGGAGAGTTGAAGGAGCTCTGGTAGCGTAGTGGTTACAAATTGGGCTGCTAATCTCATGGTCAGCAGTTGGAAACTACCAGCTGTTCCGCAGGAGAAAGGTGAGGCTTTCTGCTCCCATAAAGATTTACAGCCTCGGAAATGCTGTACAGGGGTCACTATGAGTCCGAACCAATTACATGGCGCATAACCACCACCACGGCCAAGGGTCAAGGCCAGTGGAGGGAAGAATGGGTGCCAAGACCTGCAGAGTCAGGCTTACCCCTGAAGCCTCAGTCTCGTCCCTATGCTCCCCACAGCTACCCAGGCCTCACTGCCTCTGCCAAAAGCAATTAATAGCTTATCCCCACCCAGCATCATGTAGCAAACTGCATCCACCCAAGGGGTAAAGAGGTGTCAGGGAACTTGTGACTAGGAAACTGTACCTATTGATGCATGTGGCTGTGTATTCGAGACTCATGGGATGTGGTAATACAATTGCAGGGATGTAGAACTCATGGTGTGGCAATGTCGGATCAGCACTAGACTGCAAATCACAAAGTCGGCAGTTCAAACCCACCTTCTGCTCCTTGGAAACCCTATACAGGGTCGCTATGAGTCAGAACCGACTCAAGGCACTTAAAACCCACAACAACAGCACACACGACAGAAACACAGGGCTGTGATAGAGGTTTGCATATGTAGTGGACATGCGTGTTAGCGAGAATAGACGTGTAAAAAGTCCCAATTGATGTGCATGCGCATCTGAGACAATGTTTGCAAGGAAACGATGTGAGGGGCATTGAGTGTTAAGGACTGGTGTGGAACCCTGGGGATGGCTCAGAGTGTGTGAGAACTTGAGCTGACTGCAGATGTGAATGCGTGCGCAGCATAGTGTGGCTAGGGGGGTTGTGGTGAGTAAGGGGGAGGAGGGTTGAAGGAAAGGGTGATGCCAGGCCCGAAGGCACGGGTCTCAGGACGGCGAGTCCCTGCAGCGGGACCAGGCGAGAAGCAACTGGAACCCAATGGGAGACCCCCGGCTTCCCGCCCGCGCGGGTCTCAGTGCCTACATCTGGACCAGTGGGGCTCGGCGCGCCACCCTCGGGCGCCCTCCCTTTGGCTAAAAACGGAGCCTGGCCAGTCTGCCCACCGAACCGTCGGTGCGTCCGAGAACCCCCAGCCGTGTGCACCAAGAGGCGACCTAGAGGAGCGCGGGATGGGCCGGAGCAAAGGGAGACCCTGGACTGGAGAAGGTTCGCGGGAACTTACAGTAGCGCGGTCCGCGCGTCAGTCTGTCCGTTCGGCGGCCGTCGGTGCGTGCGAGCGCCCGAGAGTTTTGAGCTGTGCGCGGCCCGGGGCGGAGCGGAGGCGCG
>NW_006408660.1:5106838-5111211 GCF_000296735.1 Chrysochloris asiatica
GGTTTACTGACACTGTACTCAGGGTCTCAAACCGAGCCTCAGGGATAATTATTCCCAAAAGGCCGCCTAGGTTGTGCGCATCGGAGCCCTGAACAGTCCTGGGCCCCCCCCCGCCCCCCGCTGCCCTCTTCCCCTGCCTATTCTTAACCCAGAGTTCTAGACCAAACACCACTTCCCACTGGATGTGAGTTTTGGGCCTGCTCACCTCAGCCAGTCTAGGCCTCAGTGTCCCCACGTGGAAGATAAGCCCAGCAACTCTGGGGACATCGTGGGTGCTTAAGGGACTTAGTGGCAGGCAGGTCCAGCCTTAGCAGCCCCCTTTACACCTCCTGCCCTAGGAATTCCCAGACTCCATCAGCCTGGCTCGCCTGCTCCCCACCCCTACTGCAGGTCCCTGGAACCCTGTCCCCAACTTGAAGTCAGTCCAGATTTGTCCTTTTCCAGGAACTCAGCCAAGTCCTGCACCTCTTGAGCAGGGTAAGCCCAGGAAAGTGTTGTTAATGTGGTGACTTGGGAGCCCCACGTGCTGCCCCCAGCATCGGCCAGTGATGTGACTCCATATCCCAGCTCACCCCATTGGGCAGAATCAGAACCTGAGTTTGCTAGAGGCCCTACCCTGGCAGCTGCTCAATGCTGTCTCCTCGTCCTTCCTCCAGAAAGGACTCAAACCCCCACCACCAAAACAGGCATTCTAATCTCTGCCAGATCAGGGCAAACATTCCAGTACCACAGCAGCTTCCAATAGAAGGGAGCTGGTCCTGTGGGCCTGGACTCTGCCCCAAAGACTTCTAACACTAACATATGGTCCAAGTTAGGATCCCAAAGTCCTATCAGGCTTGGCTTCAGGGATTCTTTCTATCACTGTCTCTCTTTGCCTCTTCAAGGAGGCTTCAAAAAGCTCATGGAAAAATGGAACTAAAATATACAGGAATTTTCCACAAACTTTTTGAAGCCCTCATATTTGTGTTTCTCTTGTTTTCTCCCTTGGTTTCTCTGGGACTTAATCTCTCTCTGTATCTTTGGTGTCTTGTTCAGATGTCCCACATATGTCTCTAATTCTCTCTATGTGTCTCTCACATCTTTCTCCACCCTCTCTCTCTCTGTCTGTCTATCACTCTGTGACTCTGTTCTGCTGTGTTTGTCCTTCATGAACTCTACCATTCAATCCCTCTAACTCCATCTCTTAGTCTTTGGATCTCTCTCAGTTTAGGGCTACATTCTCCAGGATCTGGGGCTCAGAACCACCCTCATCCTTGCCCAATGAAACAAGCCAATGTGGGATGCATCACACATCTAGACAGCAGCCACAGGCCCAGAGTATGCCCTGTCTTTCCCCGCCCCCCTCCAGGGGCCTCCTTGCAGCCTGAAAGGTGAGACAGTTAAGAACAAAGGCACAGAGAAGCAAAGTGACCTGCCAGGTTCAAACAATAGAGAGGTAGTGAGGCCAAGAAGGCTCCAGCTGCCCAGACAGGGCCCACCACCAAGGAGCTAGGAGGGGATGTGATGGGCAAAGCCAGAAATAAGAACATGGCCCAGCCTACTCTGGTTTCTCTAACCCTGAGCAGGTCTCTTCCTCTCTGCTTTAGATCCTTTGCACCTGCTGTTCCCTCTGCCTCAAACACTTTTCCCCTAGATCTTCCCTTGGCCAGCTTTGAGATAAAACTTGAAATGTCACCATCCCAGAGAAGCCTTCCTTGACAACCCAGCAGAAGTAGCAACTGATCCCTCAGTCGCTTGCTGACCTGTTACTCTGCTGCATTATCTGCAAATACTTGCCACCAGCTGACTTTTCATGGCTGTTGTTGTTGTTAAGTGCCATCGAGTCAATTCCGACCCATAGCGACCCTGTATAGGGTTTCCAAGGAGCAGCTGGTGAGCTTGAACCACTGACTTTGCAGTTCAAACAACTCTGTAGTCTGACACATTAGCCCACAGTGCCACACCAGGATTCCATTGTTGTTGATGTTGTTGATGTTAAGTGCCATCGAGTTGGTTCCGACCCATAGCAACCCTGAACAGGGTTTCCAAGGCTGTAAATCTTTGCAGTAGCAGAAAGCCTCCTCTTTCTCCCGTGGAGCAGTTTCGAACTGCTGACCTTGAGTTTCACAGCTTGATTTGTAACCACTATGCTACCAGAGCTCCTTGTTGTTGTTGTTGATAGGTGCTAGTAAGTTGGTTCCAACTCTTAATGACATACGTACAACAGAACGAACCATCTCCTAGTTCTGAGCCATTCTCATAATTGTTATGTTTGAACCCATTGTTGCTGCCACCATGTCTGTCCATCTTGTTGGGGGTTTTCCTCTTCTTCGATGACCTCTACTTTTCCAAGCATAATGTCCCTCTCTAGAAACTGGTACCTCCTGATAATATGTCCAAAGTGCCACTACCCTTCCTTTTTATTGTTGTTAAGTGCTGTCAAATTGGTTGCGACTCACAGCGACCCTGTACAAGGTTTCCTAGGAGCGACTGGTGAACTTGAACCACCAACCTTGAAGTTCAAACTGACCTTGCAGTTCAGCGCATTAACCCACAGAGCGACATCAGGACTGAATGGAAGTAGAATAGCCTGATGGGTAAGAATTTACCTACAGCCCAGGTGTCACCATGATTTCCTCAACTGTAAAGTGAGCATAATGACATTGGTCCCAATGTCATGGGGTTGTTGGAAATGTTAAATGAATCGAAATATTATAATACTTTGAGCAGGACCTGGCATATATCCAATGATTGGGGGAGTGATAGAATCTATTCTCTGTCATAGAAGAAGAAGGCCTGGAATGGTAGAAGGCGCCAGGTATGGGCCACCCACTCACAATGTGACCCTCAGCAGCTCACTGCCTCTCTGGTGAGGCTCCTCCTCAAGGCAGGTCCTAGTCTAGGAACTGAAAGGCAATGAGCCAAGAGTCAGCTGCCTCTCCCTGCAGCCCAGCCCATAGGGGAGCCAAGTGCTGGCCAGTCTTCCAGAAATAAAGTGAAGACACGTCCCCATCCTCTGTTATCTGAGCCGGAGATGCCGCCAAGGGAGCCATCCCCTTGGGAGCCCAGCCAGGGCTGTTATCATAGAGCACACATCACCCACTAGGAATGCGGGGCTCGTGGTCTGGTTAAGGTGCCGCTGGACGAAGTTTCCGGCTGATAAGTTCCAGCCAGAATGGACAGGGCAAGAAATCTCACCCACTTCTAGGGACCAGGTGCCAAGGCTCCCCCTGCCCACCTGGACAGCCATGTGGGAGGAGAAGGCTTGCTAGGCTTGTTGGGTATGGGCCTTGGGGAGGCTGCTGTCTCTCTGAGCCTCAATACTGACATTTGGAAAAACAAGGGTAACCAGAGTAACAACCACGACTACAACAACGGTGTACAGTTTAGGAACATGGGCTATCGAGTCAAACGTGCAATAGCTTAATTATAGTTTAGATCCATATCCTCCTTGTATGTCCTTCCATAGGTAGTGTCACCTATGGGCTCAAGGGAATACACAAACAAGCATGTAAGCTTGCTGGTGACCACATTGGTCTACTGGTGAGTGGAAGAGGCAGAAAGGCAGCAATGAAGAAATGGGCTGAGTTCAACCCCAGCCCATTGACTCCTGTAGACCTGGAGATGAGAGAGAGAAGAGGAAGGGCTGGTTAGTCCAAAGTGTGGTGAGACCTGAGGACACAAACATAGCAACAATTGTAAGGATGGCAGTGTTTTGGTCTGTTGTATATAGGGTCACTAAGAGTTAGAACCAACTCAGTGGTACCTGACAACAACAACAATCTCATAGGACTGTTTTGAAGGTAAGATGCTTAGAGCAGTGACTGGCATATTGTTGCTATTGTTGTTGTTAGGTACCGTTGCGTCAGCTCTGACTCCTAGTGACTCCATGCATAACAGAATGTAACACTGCTCAGTCCTGTGCCTGTTCCACAATTATTGTTGTGTTTGAGCTCGTTGTGTGGTGTCAATCCATCTTGTTGAGGGTCTTCCGTTTTTCACTGAACCTCTAGTGTACAAGCATGATGGCCTTTTCCAGGGCCTGATCCCTTCTGACATCATGTCCAAAGTACATGAGACAGTCTCACTATCCTCCTTTCTAAGGTGCCTTCTGGCTGTACTTCTTCTAAGACAGATTTGTTTCTTCTTCTGGAAGTCCATAATATAGTCAATGTTGTTGTCGTTGTTGTTAAATGCCATCCAGTCAGTTCTGACTCATAATGACCCTGTATAGGGTTTCCAAGGAGCGGCTGGTGAGTTTGAACCACTGACCTTGCGGTTCAAACCAACCTTGGGGCCTAATGCTTATCAGGCAGCACAAACACCACAAATCCAAGTATCAATTCTTCTCTGGTCTTCCTTATTCACTGTCCAGCTTTCACATGAATATGAGG
>NW_006408660.1:5115724-5122017 GCF_000296735.1 Chrysochloris asiatica
TGTTGATAGTGGATCCAAGCAAAATGAAGTCTTTGATAGTTTTAATCTTTTCTCCATTTAGCATGATGTTTTTTATTGGTTAAACTGTGAGGAATTTTGTTTTCTTTACATTGAGGTGCAGCCCATACTGAAGGGTGCAGCCCTTACTTTATCAGTAAGTATTTTAAGTTCTCTTCACGTTCAGCAAGCAAGGTTGTGTCATCTGCATAGCACATATTGTTAATGAATCTTCCTCCAATCCTGATGACACATTCTTCTTCATATAATCCAGTTTCTAGGATAATTTGGAGTCCTCATGTGGTGCTGTAGAATAAGCACTTGACCGCAAGATCTATTTGAATTGCAAGATTGGTAGTTCAAACCCACCAGTCACTCCTTAGAAATCCTATACGGCAGGCTCTGGACCTGCCAAGGTAACCACAATTCCAGTCATCACATTGTTGTTGTTGATAAGTGTAGTCAGTTGGGATCCAACTCATAGCAACCCCGTATACGTTTCCAAGGAACAGTTGGTGGGTTTGAACTGCCGAATTCGCAGTCCATTGCTGATCCTATAGCGCTACATCAGGAGTCCTTACATTAGGGATGAGTTAATTAAATGTTTGATCCAATATAGCAGGCTAATTTTAAGTTGATAATTTTGTATGACCAGTGAATCATTTTGGCAGAAAAAGATTCTCCACCCCTACTATATGGGGTTGCTTAAGTCAGAACAAAGTCTCCAGCACTTAACTACAACAAGTGGATAATTTTCTCAACATACAGATTGAATAATTATGGTGAAAGGATACAACTATGATGTATGTATGATGTATGCCTTTCTTGATTTTAAACCCCTTGGATTCCTGGTGTAGTGCTGTCAGATGAGCCCTAGACTGCAAATCACAAGGTCAGCAGTTCGAACCCACTAGCTACTCCTTAGACTTACACAAGGTCACTATGAGTTGGAACCGACTCAACTGCACTTAACAATAACAAGTATCCCCTGCTTCTGCTAAAATAACTGTCTCTTACTCTGTGTACAGCTTGCTCATGGGTAAAATTAAGCATTCTGGAATTCCCACTCTTCAAAATGTTATCCTTAGTTTGTTATCATCCACACATTTGAATATCTTTATATAATCAATAAGAAACAAGTATACATATTTCTGGTATTCTTTGCTTTAAGCCAAGATCCATCTAATGTCAGCAATAATAGTCCTCATTCCACATCCTCTTCTGAATCTGGGTTGAATTCTGGCAGTTCCATGTCAATGTACTGCTGTAACCATTTTTTTAATTATCTTCAATAAAATTCTACTTGGATGTGATATTAATGGTATTGTTCAATAATTTCTGCATTCTGTTGGGTTACCTTTCTTTACAATAGGCACAAATGTGGATCTTTTCCAGTTAATTGGCCAGGTAGTTGTTTTCCAAATTTCTTGGCCTAGACTAGTGAGTAGCTCCAGTGCTGCTTCAGTTTGTTGAAATATTTCAGTTGGCATTCCATCAATTCCTACAGTCTTTGTGTTGTGGTGGTGGTTTTTAATGCCTTCAGTGCAACTGGGATGGGATTTCTTCCTTTGATACCTTCAGTTCTGGATCATATGTGTCTTCTTGAAATGGTTGAATGCTGATCCATTTTTTTTAGACACAGAACTCCTTCCATTTTCTTTTGATGCTTCTTGCGTCATTCAGTGGTTGTTGTTAAGTGCCATTGAGTCAGTTCTGACTCTCAGCGAACCTCTATAGGGTTTTCGAGAAGCGGCAAGGTCAGCAGTTTAAACTAACCTTGAGATGGAGTGTTTATCCTGCAGTACCACACCAGGACTCCATAGAACCCTTCAATACTTTAACTCAAGGCTTGAATTTTTACTTCATTTCTTGCCGCTTGAGAAATGCTGTCTGAGCATGTTGTTCTGGCACAAAAGAAAACAAAACATTTGCCATTGAGTTGTTCGATCTCATAGTGACCCCATGTATCCAAGTAGATAAGGTTTTCCTAACTGTGACCTTTCTGAAGTAGATTACAGGCTTTTCTTCCAAGCCACTTCACTGGGTAGATCCAATAGCCAACGTTTCATTATGCAGCCAAGCATTTAACCATCTGCCACACCCAGGGGCTGCCACATAGTAAGCCCTCTATTAGATATTTGCTATTGTTACCATTAAGGAGCTCTGGTAGCATAGTGGTTACGAATCGGGCTGCGAACCACAAGATCAGCAGTTCGATACAACCAGCTGTTCCACAGGAGAAAGATGAGGCGTTCTGCTCCCGTGAAGATTTGCAGCCTCAAAAACCCGGTACAGGGTCGCTGAGTCAGAACTGACTCCACGGCACACAGCCACCACCACCATTGTTACTATTATTCACTGCAAACACTTAAACCAACTTGAGCTGTTTGGAGCAGAAAGGGGATTTGGGACCATATTGTCTATTAGAACCAGCAACAGGGCTCTGCAACCTGGGTGTGGGCAGCATGGGATTTTCCCCCACTAGAATGGTGGCTAGGATGCCCCACCCACCAGACCTCCCGTGCCACTGCCTCTGAAAGCTGAGAGGAATCCTCGTCCAAGAGAGGGTCTACCGTGGGCCTGCTTTGTAGCACCACAGTCTCCCAGTCATAACCTGCTAAAGACACATGTGCTCTTATTGCATGAGGTCTCCTGTCTGTCCCCGGGTACAAACAAACCCAAACCAAACTCACTACCATCAAATCAGTTCTGACTCATAGTGATTTGTAGGACAGAGTGGAACTGCTCCTTAGTGTTTGCAAGATTGCAAATCTTCATGGACACAGGCGGCCTAATCTTTCTCCTATGGAGCAGCTATGGGTTTGCACCACCCTCCTTGTGGTTAGCAGCCCAGCACTGAACTCACTGTGCCACCAGGGCTCCTTCCAGCTACAAAAGAGGCCCATAAAATTAGTGTCTGGGCAAATTCCCCAGATCTAGGAAATAGAGCCAAGATGATTGGCAGTGACTCAGACAGACTCCAGTCTCCCCAGGTGGCCCTACCTGCAGATACAGCAGCCAACTTGTCAGCACATTAGAATCACCTGGGGAATTTTTTTCAAATACCAATGTCTAGACTCTACTCCAGAACAATGCTATCTGAATCTCCACAGAGGAAGCCAGGCATCAATCATTCTTTTAAATCCTCAGTTGGTTGTTAGGTGCTGCCAAGTTTGAAAAATATGCTTAGAGGGCTGCTCTAGCTACCTTCTTCCAGGTATGTCCCTTCCTGAACCCCTGCTCCCTTGCTCCAGATCACATGCCAGTGCCAATTTCCCTACGCCTATGGCCCTGAACTGTCCCAGCCTCTTCCCCTCATTAGTCTTCCCAAGAGTAGGCCACACCTTCTGTCTCCCGCCCCTGGATTTGAGGGGCGGCCAAGGGAAGCTTCTGACAAATGGCTTGAATGGAGATTGAACATATGGGCCCACTGTCAATCCTTGGAGCCAAGTTCAGGCTGGTCATTCAAGGCCCTCTCTGATTTGAACCCTGTCCACTTCTCTAGCCCCTGCACCCAACTACGCCCCTACCCCTACTTCCCAGTCTCCTACTGTTCAACCAAATGAAAAGCGGATTGGTTAATTGCATATCAGACATTTTCCCACCTCCCGTGCCCTTTTCTCTTCCACATGAGTGCAGTTCTACTTCCCCACCCAGGTCCTCTCCACTTGTGCCCCTGCTGGTCATGTAAACAACACAATGCTGTGGTGCAGTGGATTGTCTTTATATGACCTTTCTAGCCATGGCCTTGTAATTCCCACCAGATGATTGGCCAGGACTATGCAAATAAGGTACTTAAAATTCTTGCCGGGATTGGACTGCTAACTTTGTAAATAAGGTATCTGTGGCCTATAAAGTGGATTGGTCAGGTTTGCCATTCTACTATGTTTAGAAGAGATAATCCCACAGAGTTTGAGGGGGACTTCACTATCATCAAGGAGAGTCTCGACGGAGTGTCTTCTTTAGTCCTTGGGTCCCTAAACTGAGAACCTCCTAGACTCAAAAGAGAGAGGAAGTGCTGAAGATGGCAAGAGACAGAAGTGGTGAACCTGTGAGAAATGTTGTCGATACCCCAGACACTGCCTCGGTCCCTTTTGACAACTGACAAATCAGTATAAACTCCTGTCTAGGATCTTACCCAGATGGGTATCCGGAGGGAGAACTGGGCCTAATCCCGTATGAGGTCACCTATGATTTATCACAGGTGCTTGCCAACAAACACTCAAGAAATCCAATCTGTACTCATTTTAGTGAGAGTGAGGCTTTTTTATTTGCTTTTGCAAAATTGGGCACCAAACCCAGTAGACATGGGCAAAAGTGCTGCATGGCTGGCTCGCAAAGAATTTTATCCTGCTCTGAGAAGGTTCCCCACCCCCACCCACATCCCAGGTTCCTCGTTGACTGAGTACAACCGGGTTAACAGTCTTTCCCAAGATGTTGCCTATTGCCTTAATGGCTGTATTCTTGCGATACATCTCCTTTGGGACTTCAGTCAATTTGAGTTTGGGTTTTATTACTTGCACTCAAGAGGCTTGACTAATATGATTTGTCTCATTGACACTTTATTGCCTACCAAGTCTGATGTATGGTCTTCCCAGGTCCCCTTTGTGCACTGGGGTTAGCCTCTGGGGTTCATTTTGTATGCTAGCCAAGGGTGGTTTGTTTTAAGTAAAGGAGCAAAAATTGAAATGACAAATAAACACATTTTTTTATAATTGTTATATGTAAGGTTTTTTTCTTTTTTAAGGTTTTTATTGTGGATTGAGTGAAAGTTTACAGGGCAGATCATCAGTTTTACATTCAACAAATCATACACCTTGTTTCATTACAATGATTATAACCCCCTCCCATCAGTTAACAGTATTGCTCTCTATTCACTTTAGCTATAAACACTTAGGCATGTATTATAATTTACACCGCCAAAGGGCACATTCTGCAAGTCTGCCTCCTGGAGTCTTCAGCTGCTCCCCTTCTCCATGCCCCCATCTCTGCCTCTGTCTCTGGCATTGCTGCTTCTCTGATTAAGGTCCCACATTCTGCTTGTGCTCTTCTCCCTTGATGGTCCTAGGGTCCTTTGTTTCTGTACTATAAAATTAACCATTCCCGTTTTTGTTACAAAACTTCTACCTTTACAATTGTGACAGTCGCAATTAGTCATGATAACAATTGTTCACTGTTGAATCTTATAAATCTTATCCCCAACTCTTTTTTCCAGACCCATCTAACCAAGATGAAAACTATTCAGCGGGGACTCTTTCTTCTCCCCCAACTCTTAAACTAAACTCCCTCTTGAAACCTTGTAAGCCAGTCACTTCATGCCTTTATTGCCTGCTCATTTTAGGTAGCCAATGTCTAAGTTGCCTGTCCCTATCTACCCTGTATACAGAGCAGATAGCATTGATACTTGATTTGAAGACTCTGTCCCTCTCTGTTGGTATTTAGAGTTACTACCTCCATGAGTATAGGTCAGGTTCATCAAATTGTAGCAATTTACCCTTGTTTCCTTTATCCAAAAAAAATTTTTTTCTTTATAATCTTCCTGAAGTCGAGTTCTGATTATCAAGTCATTGAGGCAAGGTCATATGGGTACTGTATGTAAGTTTGAGTGTTCTTTTGCATCTCCCCTCACTTCATATCAACTGGATGCTTCACTCTCACCTCTAGCCCTCTGTGGCTTTGTCCTTGTCCACAGGCTCAGGTGTCCTCAGGTCTCACCACACTTTGCACCAACCAGCCCTTCCTCTTCTCTCTCTCATCTCCAGGTCAACGGAAGTCAATGGACTGTGGTTGAACTCAGCCTATTTCTTTATTGCTGCCTTTCCCCCTCTTCCACTCAACAGTAGACAAATATGGTTGCCAGCAATCTTACATGTCTGTTCATGTGTTCCCTTTGAGTTTCAGTCTTAGAGGGGAGTTTTCTTGAAGGAACTTGATTGCTTGCCTTGATGGCTTCCTGGCAAACATCTTGCTTATTCTTGTAGTAGCCAGTCAAGCTGACATTTTTGTTTTGGGTTTTTCCTGATGATCTTTCTTTGAAGATGTATCTTCTGTTGCTCTAGCTGTTCCTGGCTGGTCTGCTTGTTCTGGCTAGTGGGTATATCACACCTCATAAGGTTTTGGATGGGACTCAGGATTCCACCTAAGGTCCTATACTCTGCAAAGGCTTTGCAAGAGGCCTATTTCACTGGGCAAGTTCTGGAATTCCTTTTAGGTTTGCCAATCAGTTATAGGCCGAAGACAGACTTACAAGTTTTCTGTAATCATGTTTCCCAACATTCCTTTCTATCCCACTCAAG
>NW_006408660.1:5122461-5122994 GCF_000296735.1 Chrysochloris asiatica
GTACGTCATTCTCTGGTTGTTGTCTGTTCTTGTTGGTTCTCAGTTCACAGAACTTCCTTTAGGATGTTTTTCATAGCAGGGTTGGCTTTGGCAAAATCCTTTATCTTCTGTTTATTCTGGAATGTTTTGATTACAACATCATATTTGATTGACAGCTTTGCTGGGTAGAGGATTCTTAGTTGGAAGTTTTTTTCTTTCAAGGTTTTATTTATGTCTCCACTATTGCCTTCTTGCCTGCATGGTTTTTGCTGAGAAATCAGAGATTAATCTGATATGCTTGTCTTTGTATATTACACTTCTCTTTCCCCTGCCTGCTTTCAGGATTCTGTCCTTATCTTTGAGCTTGGAGAGCCTGATTATTATGTCTTGGTGATTTTCTTTTAGGGTCTGTCCTTCCCGGGGTTCGTTGAGCTTCTTGAATGGTTATCTTTTCACTTCTCAGGATGTTAGGGACATTTTCTTACAGAAGTCCTTCAATTATCTCTTCTGTGGATTCGTGTGATTCTTCCTGTTCTGGAATGCCAGTAATTCTT
>NW_006408660.1:5123824-5129478 GCF_000296735.1 Chrysochloris asiatica
GAACCCTCTGAGGGTGGGGGTGGGGTGTCCACTCACTCAAGCACCCCCTCTGTCACCAGAATGTAGGTGCACAGACAGCAAGAGATCAATGAACAGATAAAATAAAAAAGAATGTCCACATCTTTATCTCCACAGTTCTGTCAGGCATCCATGGCTGCTCTGATCCTTCCCCTGCTTGGTGTCTTCCAAGATGGTGGCTCCAGGAGCAGCTGAGTGTCTTGGATTAGAAAGCACTGGATGTCTTGCTTCTGCTACAAATTCCCCCAGCTGTAAGCCTTCCAAACTTCTAAATCTTCCTTTATATGTGGTTCAGAGTTCTGGGACCATCCCCTGAGCCAGGTTTGTCCAGTATTTTGTGTTGTTGCTGATGGAGCTCCTCACTTCCCTTCCACCCAATCCACCATCTTGTTTGTCCTCCATAAACTCACATTTGTTAACCAAATATTGCATGCCAGTATTTTCATTGTTGGTGTTGTTAAGTGCCGTTGAGTTGGTTGCAATCCATAGCAACCCTGTATAGGGTTTCCAAGGAGCATCTGGTGAGCTTGAACCACTGATCTTGTGGTTCAAACTGACTTTGCAATCCAGCACATTAACCCACAGTGCCACAGGAATCTAGTATTTTCATAGGTCCCTATGAAAATGTCATTTAATCCTCAAAGCAATCCTAAATGTGCTAGATACTATTGCAACCCTTTAAAGACAAGTAAACTGAGTCTCACTGACCTAACTAGAACCCCATCCTGAAGCTGTCTGACTCCTCAGTTTTCATACCTCTGCATTGGGATGAAGCAAACTGTAGTAAGGCAGTGTGTGAACAGGTCAGGGTATTCCCCCTTGGCAGAAAGGTCAGAGGGGCTGCATGCATGGAATGGGGTATTTGGAGAAAGGAAGAGGGAACCTTTAAACTCTTTCTTCCACTTTGTGGTTTCTCCACACATTCCCAAGTTGTCTGCTTTTTCCAGGAAAACTGCCCATCCTGACACCTCCCATCAGGGGATGGTCAGCCCCCACCTCCCATGACCCAGCTCACTCATGACTCACCCCGTCTGTCCCTCTGCCTGGCGTGATAAAATTCCTGGCCCTTCTTAGAAGTTGTGGCCACCCTGGACAAGACTTAGCACAGCCTTGCTGTTCAGGCAAGCTTTCCTGGCAAGACAAAGGGAGGAGGGCAGGGGTGTCAATCTTAAAGACTGGGGCCTCCCCAGTGTACTGGGAAACTAGACGGAGGAGCCTCAGAGTCTCTGCCCTACTGGAGCAGCCCAGATAGGGAAGAGGCTTTCCTTACAGTAAGATCCCTGAAAGGGAGCCCCAGCTCAGCCAAAGCAGCCTAGAGATGGGAGGCCTGGTCCCAGGCAGTCTCTTGCCCACCCTGAGTCACTGTTTCCTTATCTGTGAAATGGGAGAGTCCGTTTGGATTTTAAGAAATAAATTAGAAAACTGATATAATAAAACATTCAGCACCTGCAAATCTACCTTCCCAACAGAAACTCTTCCAACTGTGTGTGTTCCATATATACACGTGTGTGATGCAAATGATTAATGTGCTCAACTGCTAACCAAAAAGTTGAAGGTTCAAGTCCAACCAGAGATGTTTTGGAAGAAAGGATTGATAATCTACTTCCAAAATCAGCCATTGAAAACCACAGTTCTACTCTGAAACACATGGCCGTGAGTCAGACTAATCTGATGGCAACTGGTTTTAATTAGTACCATAAATTCTAGTGAACATCATTTGCATGGTTTTTTCATAGACTATATTATGGTCATCTCCCACACCCATAAATACATATCTACATAGTCTCTGTCAACAGCTGTATATTATTCTACTGTCTACTATAACCATATTTGTTTATCCTATCCTCTATTGACTGTTTCCCACTGTTCTTATTATGAAAAATAATTTGAAGAATGTTCTTGATTTCCAGCAAGATGGCAGACTAGGCAGACACACTACATGGACCCTCTACAATAAAGGTACAAGAGAGCAAATGAAACAGACACCGGTGAAAATTCTGGAACCCTGAACTTCAGAGGAAAGGTTAGAGAAGCGGATTGAGTGCTTGCTGGAAGGAGAAGCTGAGCAGGGAGTGCAAGAGGAGACTTACTGGTGAATAGCCAGACAGATGCAGTGCAACCATCTTGAACTTTTGTGAGCAGCTTTGGCAACAGACGGTAGTCTGGCAGAGCAGATTCACACATAACATCCAAATGGCAGATCAGTTCCAACTTATAGCAACCCTGTATAGGATTTCTGAGGAGCATCTGGTGGGTTTGAACTGCTAACCTAGTGGTTCAGTCCAGTGCTGATCCTACAGTGCCACATCAGGTCCAAGCCAAACAATAGACAGGCTTATAAAATTAACAATGGACACCTCAGTACAATCAACCATATGGAATCAAAATGATAGCATTTCTGCGCCCCCCCAAAAAAATAAACAAAGATCAGAAGGAATAAAAGGGCAGAAAGATAGTGGAAACACTGCTGTTACACTGGAAGGATTGCAAGTATCATAAAACAAAATGGGTATAAATTGTTGAATGGAAAACTAATTTGCACTGCAAATTTTCATCCAAACCAAAAAAAAAGATCGCCAAGCAACAAAAACTCAAATTCCTCCAGAGCTGACAGAAGGAAAAATACTTTCCTGATAGCTTCAGGCTGAATTTGGACTTCTAGCCTCCTAAATTGTGAGGAAATAAATTTCTGTTTTTTAAGACCACCCACTTACGGTATTTTTATTATAGCAGCACAAGATAACTAAGACAGAATTGGGTATTGCTTTAGCAGATGCCTAAAATATGGAAGAATTTTTTAAATTGGATAGTGAGTACAGACTGGAAGAGTTTTAAGGTGCCTGGTGTGGCTCTGCAGAAGAAGCACTGGACTGGGAACCACAAGGTTGGCAGTTCAAATCCACTAGCTGTTCTCAGAAACCCCCATATAGGATTGTTATAAGTTGGAACCAACTCAATGGCACACAACAAAAACAATAATTGTAAAAGTCTAGATTGTCTTGAAGAGGCTGTTGGTAGAATTATCAACACCAAAGAAAATTCTGATTAGGGCTCAGAAGGAAGTAAAGAGAGCTAGACAAGATGTCTGTTGTCTTAGATAATCTATATGCTACTAGGAACAGAATGTTGCTAGAAATGTAGACATTAAATGTGTTCTAGTGAGGCTTTAAAATAAAATGATGAACACGTGATTGGACAATGGAAGAAGGGTGATGCTTTTTCTGCAGTGCAAAATAACATGTCTGAATTATGATAAATTGTTTGGTGGCACGGAGAACTTGTAAGTGATGAACTTAAGTATCTGGTTGATGAGATTCTAAGCAAGATCTTAAAGGGTCCAAGTGGTTTCTCTTTGCTGCTTACAGTAAAATGCAAGAAGAGAGAGATAGACTTAAAAATGAACTGTACAAAATGGAAACAGAACTTAAAGATTTGGAAGATTCTTTTGTATAAACTGAGGACTTAATATTCACCATGAATGTGGCTATGCAATCTTTTGTTAAAGATATTAAACCTGTGCCTGATGGATCTAATCAATTACTATAGAAAGCCAATCAACTTAGACTGAAAGGGAAGAGAAAGAACAAAAATAAGAACACTGTCTGTCCTTTGGAATTCTACAGGCAGAAAGCAGGCCAAAAGAATGGCACCTATTGTCCTCTAAGAGAAGAAAAGGACAATTCCTGGAACACGGGAAGTAGAGTCTTCTTAGTTTCAAAGGGCAAGGCCCAGATCTCCTAGATCTCAAAGAATAGGACCACAGTCTCATAGATTTCAAAAGTCAACTCTTCACACCAACTTGGTTCTGGAGTATGGGGTTACTATTCACGAGTGCCAGGGGAATGGAACTGCTGTCCAAAGCTAAGGGATGGGGCTGCCATGACCAAGGAGTAGAAGAATAGGGGCTACCAGGCCAAGGAGGTGGTGTCACAACACAGAAGGATGAGGGAAATGGAGCCACCTGAAACCTAGGAATCAGAGTTGCCATCCCAAGAGGTCTTCAAAGATGGCCTTGAGTTTTACATTGAGTTGCAATCTATACTGAAGGCTGTAAAATAGTAATTGACACATTCATTAATAATTATGTAATTAAAGCTTTAATTTATACAGCTTTCTGCTCCCATAAAGACTTACAGCCTTGGAAACCCTGTACAGGGTCACTATGAGTTGGAATCGACTCCACGGCACACAACAAAATCCAAATTGTATGATCATCACTTTGGGTCATCTGAAGGGCAGAGCCATTGACCATATGGTCTGAGTGCACATTTTCAAGTCTTGAGAGCTAATGTTCTTCTGGGTTTGAGGCTTGCTTGGTACTTGTTATCTCTTCTTTCCCAATTTCTTCTATTTGTAATAGAAATACCTACCTTGTGTCTAGTCCACCACTGGAAACTGATAACTTGTAACTTGTAGCCTAGATTTCATGGGTTCACAGATGAAGAGGAATTTTGCCCCAGGATAAAATATGCATGAAGTCTCACCCATAGTTGATTGAGGATATTCAGATGAGATTTTGAATTTGAAGGTCTGTGGTTCAAGCTCACCAGTCGCTCCTCAGAAACCCTATACAGGGTCGCTATGGGTCAGAACCAACTCGATGGCACTTAACAACAACAACATAGGGTGGAATGTTATGGATTGAATTGTGTTCCCCCCACTCTCCATAAATATGTATTGTAAATCCTGTAGATATCATCTCATTGGGGAATGGGTTGTCTTTGTTAAATTAATTAGACAGGATTATTGTAAATTGTCTTAAATCAGTGTTTTTTTTTTGAGATATAAGAAATTAAACAAGCAAGTGAGTGAACAGAGACAGGTAAACGGCATATATGAAGTTACATGAAGATCACCCAGGTACAAAAGATAAGAACTTTCCTCCAGAACCAACAGAGGAAGCCTTCCTTCTCCTAGAGCTGGCACTCTGAATTTGGACTTCTAGGCTCCTAAACTGTGAGAAAATACATTTCTTTTTAAAAACCACTCCCCTGTGGTATTTCTGTTACAGCAACACTAGATAAATAAGAAAGGCAGTATCAGTCTTCTGAGTTTTTGCTCAGTCTGTTAGGTGAAAATAGTACATCATAGTTGTGAAAAGTATCCAATGAAAACTGTGTGGATCAAGACAGAAACTTATCCAACTCAATTTCGTTGAGCCATCAAGAAAGACCAATCACTAGAGGGGACATCATATTGAAGTAGAAGGCAAACAAATGAGGGAGACCTTCAGTGGTACAAAAGCCACAACAGTGGACTCAAGTATGTGAGCAATTCAGAGGATGATGCACTTCGTTCTGTTGTGCACACGGTTGCCATAAATTGGAGTCAACTCAACAGCATCTATCTATCTATCTATCTATCTATCTATCTATCACATATCTTGTTGTTAGGAGCTGTCAAGTCAGCTTCAACGCATAGTGACCCTATGTACAACAGAATGAAACACTGCCCCATCTTGCATCATCCTCACAATAGTTGTTACGCTTGAGCCCATTGCTGATGCCACTGTGCCAATCTATCTTCTTAATAGTCTTCCTTTTTTTAAAATGATTGTCCACTTTACCAAGCATAATGTCCTTCTTCAGGGACTGGTCCCTCCTGATAATATGTACAAAGTATGAGAGATGAAGTCT
>NW_006408660.1:5131633-5132994 GCF_000296735.1 Chrysochloris asiatica
GTCTTCAAATTCAGGTGGCATATACTTATGGTCATATTTTGGCTCTTGTGGACTTGTTTTAATTTTTTTCAGCTTCAGCCTGAACTTGCCTATGAGCAATTGATGGTCTGATCCACTCTTCCCCTTGCCTTGTTTTGGCAAATGATATCAAGCTTTTCTACCATCTCTTTCCACAGAGGTAGTCAATTTGACTACATCTGGTGAGGTCCATGTGTAGAGTTGTTTTTTATGCTGTTTAAAGAAGATATTTGTGAGGAATAAGTCATTGGCTTTGCAAAATTCTATCATGCGATCTCCAGTATCATTTCTATCACCAATGCCATATTTCCCAACTACTGATTCTTCCTCTTTGTTTCCAACCTTTGCATTCCAATTACTAGTAATTATCAATATATCTTGATTGCATGTTTGATTAATTTCATAATGAAGAAGCTGGTAGAATTCTTGAACTTTATCAGTACTGGCTTTAATGGTTGGTGTATAAATTCAAATTATAGTGTTATTAACTGATCTTCCTTGTGGTGGTGGTGGTAGTGGTTGTGTGTCACCGAGTTGGTTCTGACTCACAGCAACCTTATATAGGGTTTTTGAGGCTGGACATCTTTACAGAGCAAAACACCTCATGTTTCTCCTACAGAGCAACTGGTAGTTTCAAACTGCTGACCTTGAAGTTAGCAGCCCAGTTTATAATCCACTTGAATATCAGGGCTCCTTGGTATTCCTTGTAGGCATATGGATATTATCACAGACATTATTGTATTTCAAGATAGATCTTGAAATAATGTTTTTGATGATGAATGCTATTGCATTCCTCTTGAATTTGTCATTCCTGGAAAACACTGCCCAGTTCTGAACCATCCTTTCAATGACTGTAACTATTTGTGGCAGGAACTGAGAAGGCAAAAATCATCCTCTCTGAAACCTAGGAGGCTGTGGCCCCACCCAATGAAATCCAGGAGACTATGACCCCACCCTTAGGAACTAGGAAGGCCCTGCTCCCCCTCCCATTGTTGCAGTCAATGTGTCAATCCATCTCAATGAGTGTCTGACCTCCCTTTCCCTGACCCTCCACTCCAACAAGGATGATGTCCTTCTCCAGGGAATGGTCCTTTCTGATAACACATCTAAAGGATGTACGATGGTCTCACCATATTTGCTTCTATGGAGTATTCTGATTGTAGAGCTCTGAAGACACATTTGTTTGTTCTTCTGGAAGTCCATGATATATTCAATATTCTTTGCCAACACCATAATTAAAATACATCAAACCTGTCTTCAGTCTTCATTAGTAATGGCTCAGCTTTCACATACATGTTGTTGTTGTTAAGTTTCGAGTCAATTCCAACTCATAGTGACCCCAT
>NW_006408660.1:5133094-5133873 GCF_000296735.1 Chrysochloris asiatica
GCCAACCTTGTAGTTCAAACGGCTTTGCAGTCTGACACATTAATCCACAGAGCCACACCAGGATTCTTAGAGGATGAAAAATTCTCAGATATTACAGTGGTTTGTGACCCTGCAAAACTCAGCCCTATGCAGTAAAACCTTATTTCTTAGTGTGTAATTCCCTGTGTTATGTGGTCTTTGATCTTCATCAGTAAGTATTTCAAGTCTTCTTCACTTTCAGCAAGCAATGCTATATCATCAGCATCACACAAATTGTTAATGAGTCTTCCTCCAATCCTGATGCCATGCTCTTCAATATAATCCAGTTTCTCGGATTATTTGCCAAGCATACAGATTGAACTAATATGATAAAAGAATACAACCCTGGTGTACACCACCCCTGATGTTAAACCATTCAGTACCCCCTTGTTCTGTTTGAAAGTCTGTCTCTTGGTCTCATGAGCACAATCAAGTGTTCTGGAATATCCATGCTTCACAGTGTTTTCCATAGCTTGTCATGGTCCACAAAATTGAAAGTCTTTGCATAGTCAATAAAGCACAAGTAAATATCTTTTTGGTATTCTCTGCTTTCAGCCCAAATCCATTTGATGTCTGCAATGATACACCTAGTTCCACATCCTCTTCTGAATCGGACTTGAGATTCTGACAGTTCCCCATCAATGTACTGTTGCAGTTGTTTTTGAATTATCTTCAGAAAAATATTACATGCATGTGATAATTTACACATTCAGTTTGTATTCCATCAATTCCCAGATCCTTGTTCTTTGCCAATGCCAATG
>NW_006408660.1:5136171-5139612 GCF_000296735.1 Chrysochloris asiatica
GGCTGGTAGTTTCGAACTGCTGACCTTACAAATGTGCAGTCCGATTCGTAACCTCTACGCTATTAGGCAATTAAAAATGCCATGGCTTGGATCAGGCACATCTTAGTCCTCAAAGTGACATTCTTGTTTTTTAACACATTAAAGAGGCCTTTTGCCATCCCAGGACCATCATGAAGGAAGAGCATGAGTGGAGCATGAGCTCCCTACCTACAAATATGGTGATAGCAGAAGCAGAGGCATGGAGAGACAGAGCAGCTATAGGCACTAGGCCCATGGACTGTGTAACGCTGTGTGCCTGTGGGCAGGAGGCTGGCTTGCAGAATGTGATCTTTGGACATTTAAATGGGTATATGTTTTTGTTTTGTAAAAAACAAAAACAAAAAAAACAACTAAACAAAAGAATGAAGAGGTCTTTTGCACCAGAGTTACCCAATAAAATACATCATTTGGTTTCTTAACTGCTGCTTCCCTGAGTGTTGATTATGGATCCAAGTAAAATGAAACCCTTGACACCTTCAATCTTTTCTCCAGTTATCATGATGTTGCTTATTGGTCCATTTGTGAGGGTTTCTGTTTTCTTTACATTGAGGTGTAATCCATAGGGAAGGCTGTAGTCTTTGATCTTCATCAATAAGTATTACCAGTCCAGTTTGCTTCCAGCAAGTTAAGAGTGTTATCTGCATATCACAGATTGTTAATGATTCTTCCTCTAATCCTGATGCCACATTCTTCACATAATCCAGCTTCTTGGAGTATTTGCTCAGCATACAGATTGAATAACTGAGGTGAAAGGATACAACCATAATGCACACCTTTCCTGTTTTCAAATCACTCAGTATCCCCTTGTCCTGTTCTAACGATTGTCTGTAAAGGCTCTGCACACACACAATTAAGTGTTTGGCAATTCTCATTTTTCTCAGTGTTATCCATAATTTCTTATGATCCACACACTTGACTGCCTTGGCAAAGTTAACAAAAACACAAGGAAATACCTTTCTTGTAATCTCTGACTTTAGCCAAGATGCATCTGAGATCAGCTGTAATATCCCTCATTCCATTTTAATCTTTTGAATCTGGCTTAAGTTTCTGGTAGTTCTCTTTCAATGTACTGCTGCAACCATTTTTTAATCATGTTCAGCAAAATTTTACATGTATGTAATTATAAAAATTAAAAGCTGAAAAAAAAGATAAGGCTTACCAGTCAGAAAGAGACTGGAATAATCTGAGACTATGGCTCTCTACCACCCTTCAGGGCTGGAAAGGAACTCACCCTCTTGGCCAATTTTTAGCCAAGCAGTAGATATATAGAGGGAACAGCAACACTAATGAGGTCTGCTCACCATGGAATGGTCAATCATTCAAAATCAAAAGGGCAACATTTACCTAAGGATAAAGTTGAGAAGGGACGGGAAGGTGGGTGGAATGGAAACAGGAAGCACTGGGAGGAAGTGGGATAACTGTTGGTCCATGGAGAGGATCTCAATCATTGAGATGAAACAAAAGTGTAGGATTTGTTCAATGATGGTCTTGTCTGTAAACCTTCACTCAATTTACAATAAAAAGTTTAAAAAATTTTTCTTACTTGTATGTGACATTAATAATATTATGCCATAATTTCCACATTCTCTTGCATCATCTTTCTTTGGAATGGGCACAAATATAAATATCTTCTAATCAGTTGGCCAGGTAGCTATCTTCCAAATGTCTTGACACAGATAAGTGACAGCTTCCAACATTGTCTCTGTTGAAACATTTCAGTTGGCATTCTTCTGTCAATTACTAAAGCCTTGGTTTTCACCAATGCGTTTAGTGCTCCTTGGATTTCTTCCTTCAATACCATCAGTTCTTGATCATATGCTATCTCCTCTGATGGTTCGATATTGACCAATTCTTTTTGTTACAGTGACTTTATGTATTCCTTCCATCTTCTGTGGATTGTTGTTGTTTGTTGTTGTTGTTGTTGTCAGGTGCCATCGAGTCGAAACCAACTCATAGCAACCCCATGCACAGCAGAATGAAACAATGTCCGATCCTGGGCCAACCTCACTACCACTGCCACACTTGAGTCCATCAATGATGCCACCTGGCTGATCCATCTCGTCGGTGGTTGTTGTTGTTAAGAGCTGTCAAGTCAGTTCCAACTTATAGCGATCCTGTATAGGATTTTGGAAGAGCTGCTGGTGAACTTGAACCACTGATATTTTGATTCAAACTGACCTTGTGGTCCAGTACATTATCCTACAGCTCCATGGATGTTTCCATAGAATTCTTTAATATAGCAAGTGAAGGTTTGGATTTTTCTTCTATTCTTTCAGTTTGAGACATTCAAGGCATGTTCTTCCCTCTTGGTTTTTAACTTCAGATCTTTGCATACTTCATTATAATGCTTTTTGTCTTCTTGAGCTGCCCTTTGAAATTTTCTGTTCCATTCTTTTACTCCATCAAGTCTTCTATTTGCTTTAGCTACTCTACATTCAAGAATGAGTCTCACAGTCACTTAGACATCCATGTTGGCCTTTCCTTTTTTCCTGTCTTTTTAATGGCTGGCTTTCAGTTATTAGTGTTCAGCACAACAAATCTATCTTGAGATGATGTCTAAAGTCAGATGGGGACATGTTCAAGATCACATTCTCTGGAGTACACTGGCCTGCTAGCTTCAGCCCTGGGAATCATAGAAAATCCCCAACAAGGTCATTTAATCTTCTATATCCTTCTGTCTAGCCCTGGTTTCCAGACGTGCTTGGCTCTACACCATGATCTCTACTAACACTGACCCATCCATCCACACAGGGATGACAGAGCATGTGTTTACAAGCATAGACTTTGACCAGGCTGCCTGAGTTTGAAGCTCAGCACTATCACTTACTAGTTACCTCTCTGTGTCTCAGTGTCCCCAACTATAAAATAGCACTGACCACTTCAGAGTGCTGTTGAGTGGACTAAAAGAATTAATAAAAGTAAGCTGCTGAGGAAGTAGCATGCATATAACAATCAATATTAGCTACTGTGACTCACTTGACAAACCTATACTGGGCACTGACAATGTGCCAGGCACTGTGCATTCTGCTGGGGATCCAACAGTGAACAGGATAGACTTGAACTCTCAATTTAATGCCACAACTCCTACAGATAAACAGCATAACATCCAAGAGGAGGCAACATTGAGGAAGTGGTATGGGCAGTGGTTATACCCAAGGATGCTGGAACCAGACAGCCTATGTGACCTGAGGATGCTGCTAACCTCAATGGGCTTCCTTTCATCTCTATAAAATAGTGCCTGGTGTGGCGTTGTGGGATAATGCATTGGACCACAAGGTTGGTTTGAACCAAAAGTTCTACAGTTCAAATTCACCAGCTGCTCCTTGGAAACCAATACAGACTCACTTTGAGTAGGGACTGACTCAAAGCACTTAACAACAACATAGTGCCTGGAGTCCTGAT
>NW_006408660.1:5140142-5141232 GCF_000296735.1 Chrysochloris asiatica
CTGTAATGTTTGAGCCCATTGTTGCAGCCACTGTGTCAATCCATCCTTCTGATGGTCTATCTCTTTTTCACTGATCATCTGCTTTCCCAAATATGATGTCCCTTCCCCAAGACTGGTCCGTCCTGAAAATATGTCTGAAGTATGAGAGATGAAGTTTCCCCATCCTCACTTATAAGACACATTCTGGTTATGGTATATCCAATGTTCTTCAACAGCACAATTAAAATACATCACTTCTTTTGATCTCCCTAATTCATTGGCCAGCTTTCTCATGCATATTGAAAATACTATGGCTTGAGTCAGGTGCACCTTAATCCTCGAAGTGACATCTTTGCTCTTTAATACTCTAGCGAGGTCTTTTGCAGTGGATTTACTCAGTGCAGTCTTTTTGTTTGTTTTGTTTTAAATCATATTTTATTGTGTTTTTGATGAAGGTTTACACAATAGTTTTGGTTCACATTCCACAATTTCAACACAAGTTGTTCAGTAACACTAGTTACATTCTTCACAATGTATGAACATTTTCATTTCTATTCTGGTTGTTCCATTTCCAGTCATCTAGTTTCCCTGACCCCTTGCATTCTCAGCTTTGTTTAATTTTTGACTATTTGTCTCATATTGGTGATATTTTGTTATTGTTTTTTTTATTTTGTTTTTTTAAAAAAAGAAAGAAACCTGTCACTGTGAGAAGAACGTAACAAGTCATTTATGGAATGTAGTGAGCCCAACTCCCTCACAAACCTGCCAGATGTCACAGTTCACTAACCACCACACAGACACTTCCTTCGGTGCTGATTGTGAATCCAAGTAAAATGAAATCCTTGACAACTTCAAACTTTCCTCTATTTGTTGTGATGTGGCGTATGGTCCATTTGTTAGGATTTTTGTTTTCTTCACAGTTACCAGGAGTCCTGCTGTGGCATTACAGGAAAATGCACTGAGCCACACAGTCCATTTAAACCACAAAGTCTGTGGTTCAAATTCACCAGCTGCTCCTCAGAAACCCTATACAGGGTCCGTATTAGTCAGAACCAACACGACAGCACTTAGCAACAACAACATATTGAGAGCTGTTGTTGTTGTTGTTGTT
>NW_006408660.1:5145112-5159502 GCF_000296735.1 Chrysochloris asiatica
CTGTAAGTCTTCCAACCTTCTAAATATTTCTTTATATGTGGTTCAGAGTTCTGGGGCCATCCCCTGAGCCTGCTTGGTCCTGTATTCTGTGTTGTTGCTGACGGAGCTCTGGTAGTGTAGTGGTTACAAATAGGGCTGCAAACCTGAAGGTCAGCAGTTCGAAACTACCAGCTGTTTCACGGGAGAAAGACTAGGCTTTCTGCTCCCGTAAAGATTTACAGCCTCGGAAACCCTATACAGGGTTGCTATGAGTCGGAACCAACTCCACAGCACATAACAAGAACAACAACACAATCCACCATCTTGTTTGTTCTCCAGTAAATGTTTTTAAGTCTCTTCACTTTCATCAAGCAAGGTTGTATCATCTGCATATCTCAGATTGTTAATGAGTCTTCTATTTTTTAATCTTCATCAGTAAGTGCTTCAAATCCTCTTCTTTCATTATATATTCTAGCTTCTCAGATCATTTGCTCAGCATACAAATAGAATAAGTATGGTGAAAAATACAATTATAACACACACCTTTCCTGATTTTAATTCATGTAGTATCCCCTGTTTCTGTTCAAATGATCGCCTCTTGATCTGTGTACAGATTCTTCATGAGCACAGTTAAGTGTTCTGGAATGCCCCTTCTTTACAATGCTATCCATAGTTTATGACTCACACAGTCAAATACCTTTAATAATCAATAAAACAAATGTAAACATCTTTCTGGAATTCTCTGCTTTCAGCCAAGATCCATCTGATGTCAGCAATGACATTCCTCATTCCACATCCCATTCTGAATCTGGCTCGCATTTCTGGCAGCTCCCTCTTAATGTTCTGCTGCAGTCAACAAGGTGGCAAGAGTAGGGAAATGGTTGAATTGGAGAGATGTTCAGAAACAGGACTACAGAGGATTAATGGGGATGTTGAGAGAGAGTAAAAAGAAAAGGCAGGATGATTCTCTAATCTCTGGCTCAGGAGGTGTCCCTGATGAGTTGGACTTTTTCTACTGAAAACTACAATATTCTTGACTCAAATAGACTTGGCCCAAAAAAGGCAGGTACTGACTCCAGTAGCAAAAATAGAGACTTCAAATGCAGCTTGGTCCAGGTGCTCAAATACATCACCAGGAACAAGCATCTCCCTCCTGGACCCTTAGCTCTGATTCCCCTCTGCTCCATTTCCCACCAAGACCATCTCTTCTGGTGGACAAAACTTCTCTTCTCAGCAGCTCCAGCTCACAATCCTCTTAGACCAGTCACAACAGAGCATGAGTCCAGTGGTCTTCATACTTGTTCTGATTGTCAAGCTTAAGTCAGGTGCCCCATCTGGAACCAACTGCATGGTCAGGAGAATAGCTGTGCTTGGTTCACATCATACGGTGATGGTGGTGTGCTGACTCATAGAGACCCTGCATAGGGTTTCCAAGGCCGTAAATCTTTACGGGAGCAGAAAGTCTCATCTTTCTCCTGCAGAATAGCTGATAATTTTGAACTGCTGACCTTGAGATTGTTGTTGTTGTTGTTGTTAAGTGCCATCAAGTTGGTTCCAACCCATAGCGACCCTGGATAGGGTTTCTGAGGAGCAGCTGGTGAGCTTAAACTGCCAACCTTAAACTGCAGTTCAAACGGCTTTACAGTCTGGCACATTAACGCACAGAGCCACACCAGGACTCCGCCCTTAAGATTAGCAGCTTAAAAAGTCTGTGAGAAGGCAGGTTGAATCTCTAAATAGAAATTGGGGGCTATTGCCAGAGGCTGGAGAGGTGCCCATGAATGGTCCCAATGGAAGGTAGTGAGTTTGTAACCTTGTGTTTGAGATTGATGTTTTCTACACTAGGTTCAGACACTGTCAGATACTTACTTGGCACAGATTTGTAAAGCATGTTCTCTATGACATCTCCAACAGGCACCAGGGCACTTTGTCAGCCTCACCAGTGACTGGTTTTCAGCCTGGAAGCCTAGGCCACTTGGGACTTCAGACTTTAAAAATTCTCTCCTGTGCCCTTCCCCAAGAAACAAGCTCTCCCCTGACTTCCGTGGTAATCTTGCCCTTTGCTAGCTTAAATGTTCACAGCCTCTGTGTGCAGCCCTAACGTATCTGCTATTTAACAGGAACTGTTTCTGGATGTGATGCAGCCAGACTCATCCTATAAATATTCATGACATCTGTGAGAGGCAGCCATGTCAGCACAGATTCTGATTGAAAATCTATCAGATTGTTTTCTATTTTTTCCTATGCTGCGATGACTATGCTTGTCCTAGTCTCCTGTAACATTCACATGAGGCCACCAGGGCCTGAATCCTGGAGTGGGAGTACTAGGGCATGGGGTGTGCACACATTCAAGTTTGTCTGTTCATGTAAAACTGTTTGCAGCAGCAGGCACTTCCAACCGGTGGGATTGCTCCACCTCCTCACCAACCCGTGTGACGTTTTGCCCAAGTAATGTTGTGATGTGCCATGGAGTGGGTTTCAACTCATAGTGACCCTGCACAGGGTTTTCAAGGCTGTAAATCTTTATGGGAGCAGAAAGCCTCATCTTTCTTCCAAAGAACAGCTGGTAGTGTCAAACTGCTGACTTTGAGATTAGCAGCCCGATTCGTAACCATTACGCTACCAGAGCTCCTTGCCCAAGTTATTGTTGTTGTTAAGTACCGTGGAGTCGGTTCTGACTCATAGTGACCCTGCACCGGATTTCCCGAGGCTATAAATCTTTACAGGAGCAGAACATCTCATCTTTCACCCACGGAACCGCTGCTAGTTTTGAACTGCCAATCTTGAGGTTAGCAGCCCGATTCGTAACCACTAAGCTACCAGAGCTCCTTCATTGCCCAAGTAGCAGGTATGAAATGCTATCTTAGTGTGGTTTCAATTTACATTTCTCTTGTTACTAATGAGGTTTGAGCATCCTGACATATGTTTGTGAACCATCTGTATTTCCTCTGTTATGTAATTCTAACTCATGGTTCTGTCCCTTAAAACAGTTTTTTTTTTTTCCTCCTCTTTTGCAATTGCTGATTTCTGCACTATAAATCTAACCATGTGACTCCCTGCCTTTTAAAGCCCTCCCATGGCTCCCTGTCAGTGTCGGAATAAAGCCCAATAAAGTTCAAGTTCAGCAGCCTGGCCAACAAGACCCCATGCTGGTTTGACTTTGGCCTGTGTCTTCATTCTTGATAGCCATTTCCTTCCTCTTTTCTCCCAAGTTTTTCCTTCTGCTCTGGTCCCTATAGGGCTTCCTGACTTAACCACACCCTGCTCCTGCCATCTTCCAGAAATACCCCAGCCCCTCCCTGCTGGTCCACTCCCTTTGTCTGGCTGCTTCTCCCTCAGTGTTCAGGTCACAGTTAAAGCCTGACTTCCTGTGGGAGTCCTCTCAGCTGGCTTCCCCAGCCTCCCAGCCCCAGATCGTTCCTCTAAATCCCTGAATACTCCTGTCTCAGCTGCTGCTGCCCTGGGCTCTACTGTCAGTGGCTTGTCAGTCTTGCTCACCAGACAGCACACTCCCTGAGGCAAAGACCACATTGTTGTACTCAAAATTCTATCCCTAGAGACAATCTAAGAGTATGGCTGCACCAAATAAGCTCCCCAAAAGTACACATGCAAGAGATGGAAGGATGCAGCAAGGGGCAGGGGCAATGGGGACTGTTAAAGAAGAGCTGATACTGAGGGACCCCAGGGACCACTAGGATCTGACATCAAGGTGTTGGAAGGGAGTCAGGAGAGCTGGGCTCTGCTCCTCTCCAGCCTCAATTTCTTCATCTCTGCTGAGGGGAGCCCCTGGCCTCTTTCCCATCACAGCCAGTGCTTCTGGGTGGCTGGCCTGAGCTCTGACCTGCAATTCCAGGCCCAGGGAGCAGGCAAACCCAGGACCAACAAAGGGGCCTTGTTTCCAAGCCTCTTTAGCAGAATCTCTCCCTCCCCCACCCCACCACCACCACCTCTCCTCACTCCATAGCTGGGCTCCAGCTGAACAAAAACATATGCCAACCCGTGGGGGGAGAGGGGTGGGCAGCATCCCAGAGCCCCTCTCAACGTCTGGGCCTCTGCCTGGAATGCCAGATGCATGAGTTTTGAGGAGAGTCCCCTTTGCATCTCCCCAGCTGCACTAGGCCCATATCTGAGTCTCCGCAGGGGCTGAGGGAGCTGGTGGAAGCATTCAGACTTTTCTTCTCATGTGGTCCTCAAGCTAGCTCTTCAGCCTGGGGTTACCTCTAGGCACAGATGAGGGACTGGGGCAGCTTAGAGGGGCAGAGTGGGGCTCTAGGTTCCCTAACTAGACCACACTACCCCCAAAACTCCGAAAGACGAGGACAGAGCAATCTCCCCTCAGCAAACCAGAGAGCAGGCAGAGACAGATGTCATTGCCAGGCCTGCTGGATAGCTTCAAGGGGAGGAGAGGCCTCCACCCTGACTTAGCACATCACATCCACCCCTCCACCCTGCTCCATCAAGGCCAACAGAAGGCCTCCTAGAGAGAATTCCACTCAAGTTCCCTTTCTGCCACCAACATTCATGTGATGTATACAAGAGGCTCTGGAACAGAACTTGTATTTCCATTGATAAAATGTGGACTGAAGAGAACAGAGCATGTAGGGGGGTGGTGGGTAGATGCCCACTAGAGTCATAGAGTGGAGAAGATAAGAAATATCAAGAGGGGGTAAAGATGAAAAGTAACTGGAATTCTTATTCATGACTGGTGGGAGTTTAAAATAGTACAATCATTTTAGAAAACCGGTTTGTAGAATTGACTAAAGCTGAACATATGTGTGGACTATGACACAGAAATTCCACTTTAGTTTCTGCTCATGAGCAGGAAAGTGTACCTCCCCCAAAAATCACATACCAGAGTGCCCCTGGCAGCATAGCTCATAAGATTCCCAAACTGGAAATCGTTTAGAGGCCCAGCCGAGTGGAGTATACACAAACAATGTAGTCCCTGGCCTGTGCAGACAGTGCACTCAGCTGCTAAGCCAAGGGTTGGTGGTTCGAGTCCACCCAAAGGCACTTGAAAGAAAGGTCTGGTGATCAACTTGTGAAAGGTCACAATCACTGAAAGCTGTATGGAACATATTCTACTCTGATATATGTGGGGTCTCCATGGACCAGGGTCCACTCCACAGCAACTGGTTTCGAGGTTTCGCACAACTGGATACAACAGAACAACAAAAACACATAATTTGCAATCACACCCAACAACATAAATGGACCCCAAAAACATAACGTGGAACCAAAAAACTCAAACACAAAGGGTTGCACATATATCTGACTTCATTTTTAACTAAACTCTACGGTCAGCAAGACAAATCTGCTGTCAGAAGTTAGTGGTAGGGGAAGGGGTCTCTCCGTGGTGAGTGTGACCAGAAGAGGGCATGAAAGGAACTTCTGTGGACTAACTGGGTCCTATCTCTTGCTCTAGGTGTTGGTTATGTGAGCATGTTCGAGCTGTGAAAATCCACCAGGCACACATGTTTGTGATACATGGAGATGTTCTCCGAGGCTCATTTATGTTTGTTTTCATTATTCTAGGTCTCTAATGGAGTGGCTAGAAAGTGGTCTCAGGGTGGACAAGGCCCTCACTGGGGGTTCCCTGAAGCCTTAGTAGTCTACCCTGCACACACACATGGCTTTTCACCTGCACATCTGAGTACAAGAGCTCACCTGGCCAAATGTGCAGGTAACACCTCCAGGATCAGTTCTCAACCAATGAGAGGCAGGATCCTTGCCTCTTCTCTGACAGTTCTGAGGTGTGTGCTATACAATCCCTTTGAGATTCCCTGTTGCCCACAATAGCGACTTGTTCATTAGCACAACCACACCTTCACTGGGCTTTCTGATAATCCCTTCCAAACAAACCACTGGCACCCAGATCTTGCTCTAAGGTCTCCTTCTGTGTCCCCAGTGTAAAGAGGACTAATTGGGGACTGTCCCTGTCTAGGAATCAGTCATCCTGGATGCCAGTTCCAGATTGGATCAGAACAGATTGAGTGGCCTTGGGCAAGTTACTGGTGTTTTCCAGGCATCCAGCAGTAAAAGAAGCATCCATGCACCTCCCCAAGAGAATCAGAAGCAAGTAGGAGCCAGATCCTATCCAGTTTCCCCAGTCTCTGTGTGTGGGTCATCAGGAGGAGAGAGAGGACAAGAGCTATGCTTACACTCCCACAACAGCCAAAGTACAGCCTCCAAAACAGTCAAATCTCCAGAAAACTGGGTAGATTGCAAGGAGGGAAGACAGGCACCCCACTCTCCATTTGGATGGCACCTCATGCTGTGAACCAGGGGCCCTGTCTCAGTCCTCTGTGCAGGGGGGAGGAAAGGGAAGAACAGGAGAGAATGGGTAGGGAAGAGAAAGAGTGGCCAGAACCCTGTTTTTCTGTGCAGTAACTACAAGTCAAATAGATACCACAATGGGAACACCAGGCTCAGGCTGCCTGGAAAGGGGCCAAAGCAGTAGGGACCGTGCTGGGACAGGAACTGAGTGGGGGGGAAAGGGATCCAGCTGGGACCAGGTACCCACATTAAGGTCCTCTACAGAGGCTTCTGGTAGAACTCACAGGTGCCAAGAGATGAGCTTGTGGGGACACAGACCACAGCAAGGGCACCAGTGACCTTTCAGTGCAGCCAAGAGAGACACAGAGAGAGGCTAGTGGGGGCCAGGAGAGAGCAGGGAGAGCCAGGTCTCATCCTCCCCACCCAGGCCCTTGGAACCACAGCACACATCTAAGCCAGGAGGAGAGGAGAGCCACAGATCTAAGAGCTCCGGGACTTGTGGAGATGACCATTAGGCAGGGCAGCATGGTCAGAAGGACCTGGGAGACAGCACAGGTAAGGGGAAAGCAAGCCCTTCCTGCTTGTCCTCCAGCAAAGCCAGGATACTCACTGAGCTGGCCCTTGGCTCAGGAAGTTGTACTGCAGGAAGGGAGAATGAGAAGATACACGGGGATTTATGGTCAGGGGGCTGTGGCCTGGCTGTGGGAGCCATGCCTTCACCATGCAGACATAGGGAGCAGGGGTTCTGTGTAGAGACCACCAACTTCACAACCTAGGCATCACTGATTCCCATTCCCCCCTGAGATCCTCAAGCTACATAGACGGGCTCGTACCCACCCAGAGTCCAGAAGCTGTTCCTCCTAAGACGGACCCTTAGTGTGTGGGCCGTTGTCTAGCTTAGATGGCTGCGCTGGTGAGCATGGTCCAGTGTGGAGGTCCAATTGAGAAACAGGAACCTGAGAAATGAAAAGCACAGGTCCGTCATACTCAGAAACAAAGGCAAAAAATCCTAAACAGAGCATTAAACAGAATCCAGCAATCTTTAAAATAATGTATCGTGTGCAAGGAATGTCAAAGCAAGTTAGGCTTAACCTTGGAAGATCAAGTTATGGGGTGCATCACATTAGCAGACAGAGGAGAGATAATATGATCATCTCAACAGATCTGGAAATACGTTCTTTTTCTAAAAATTTTTTTCAATTGCAACAAACTTTTATGGATTGCCTGCTAGGTATCACGCAAGGTGTCAAATGTTTTTATTTATTTATTTTAAATGTTTTATTATGAATTATGTGATAGTTTACATGGGAGAACATTAGTTTTACATTCATCCTACCGTATATCATTTCATTTCAATGGTTACAATCCCCTCCATGCATCATCAACCAAACAAAGGGTATACCCTGCAAGCCTGCCCCTCAGTCATCAGCACAAAGCCCACTCTCTCTCTGGGTCTGAAGTCCCCAGCTGCTCCATCTCTCCACATCATCGTCTCTGCCTCCATCTCTGGCATCACTTCTTCTCTTGGTAGGGTCCTGCTCTCCGCTCTTCTCCCTTAATGGTCCCAGAGACCTCCACGCCTAGACTGCAAAGTTAATCACTCCCCTCCTTTTGCCACAAAACATCTACCTTTACATTGCCAACTCTCACAATCAGTCCTGATAACAATTATTCAGTACTGTATCACAAGAGACCTATCCGCATTTCCTTTTATCAGCCCGGCCTAGACAGATTGGATACTACTCAATGGAGATTCTACCTTCCTCCACGCCCTCTGGATCTAGGTTCCCTCTTGAAAGCTTGTAAGCCAGTCACTTCTTGCCTTTGTAGCCCCCCATTTTGGGTAGCCAATGTCCAAATTGCCCATCCCTGTCTACTCTATGTATGGAGGGGGTAGCAATGATCCTTGCTGTAAAGATTTGTTCCCTCTTTTGAGCTACTACATCCATAGGTGTGGGTCAAGTTCATCAAATTGTATCAGATTACTCTTTTTTTCCTCTTCTTTCATCTTCTAGTTGAGCTCTGATGATCCAGTCATTGAAGCCTGGTCAAGTGGGTATTATCTGCAAGTGTGGGTGTTCTTGTGCATATGCCCTCTCTTCTTATCAGTTGGACGCTTCACTCTCCACTCTAGTCCTCTGTGGCTATGTCACTGACTCTGGGCCGAAGAGTCCCCAGGTCTTGCCACACTGCTGGCCAAACAGGTCTCCACCTGGGTTCACAGGAGTCTATTGAACGTTGTAGGGCTTAGCTCACAGCTTCATTGCTGTTTTTCCCTCACTTCCCCTTATTGGGGACTAACGTGGTCACCAAATAGAGAGTGTATTCCCATTGAGTCTTAGTCTTGGAAGGGGGTTTGCACTGAGGGGACCTGACCACTTGCCTTGATGTCTCCTGGGCAAGCAACTTGCTTGTTCTCTGTAGTAATCAGTCAGTCTGCCTATATTGTTTTGTATTTTTCCTGATGGTCTTTCTTTCAAGATGTGTCTTCTGTTCTTCTAACCGCTCCAGGCTGGTCTGCCCATCCTTTCAAGTGGAAATTTCCCACCTCTGAAGATTCTGGATGCTGTTCAGGATTCCACCTATAGTCTTATGTAATGTAAAGGCTCTGCAGAAAGCCTCCTTCACTGGGCACGTTGTAGCCGCATTTTAGGTATTCCTATCAGTTATAGGCAGAAGATGGACTTACAAGCTTTCTATGGTGATATTTCCAGCTATTCCTTTCTCTCCCCCTCCAGTGTCTATTTTATAATGGTATACAAGGGAAATCAAGATTCAAAAGACATCCAAGCATCTTAACATTATTATCCCCCTTTTCCCCATTCCAACCATGTCTCCATCCCTGTATCCCAGAGCCCTGTTGTTCAAAGGTTGTGCATACATCATTCTTTACCTCTGTCCCACTTAGCCAATGCCAATCTGCCTAATTATTCTCCCATCCCCTTTGTTCTTCCATTCCCCTCCCTCTTCTTGAATATTGCCCTGCTCCCCAGCATTCAAAATCATAGTTGCCTGAAAGATAATCTAGTGGATCAAATGGTGAATATGTAGAAGTCGAGATTCAGCCAGGACTAGTGAGTAATATACATGTGTATGATTGCTTAATGTACATAATGACAAGAGTACATGCTCTTCCTTTATTACAGGATAGTTACATGACAATGGCAGGACAAGTGTTTTTGGTAACCTGTTATGAAAATTGCTTTCTCAATCCTGTCTGTTTCTGGGGGGCCACTGTACAGATTTATCAATAATGTTGTGCACCGACAAGACCTTTTGGATATAAGCTCTCGCATCTTGTGTGTGTTTGACCACAGAGGAAAGATCCCCTGGGAAATTGTTGTGATATTCTGCACCTGTCAGACCTCAGAGGAAAAGAATGTCTCTTTCACAGTAAATGTTAGGTCAACATCCACAACCCTGAGACCAAAATAAAAAGATGGCACCCAGCTACCACTACCAAATGCTCTGAAATGGATCACATTAGAAGGTTCTGGGTAGAGTATGAAAAAAATGTGGAATACAACTCAGAATCATAAAAAACACCAGACTTGCTGATGAGGTACACGCTAGCAGAACTGCTGAGATTACAGCCTTTAGGTACCCTTCAGGTATGGAAGTGAACTCACTCCCATGGATCAGATTTCAGCCAAACACAAGACAGATCCATAAGGGGAACATTAACACTAAGGAGGTATGCACAGCTTAGAATAATCAACCATTTGAGATCAAAAAGGCAACAATTGCCCTGGGACAAAGTACAGCAGGGTTAGGAAAGAGGGAGAGATGGAGATAAGCAAGAGAGGGAGGAAGTGGGACAGGTGATGTTACATTGTAGGAGTTACAATCAATGAGATGAAACAAAATGTGTACGAATCTGGAAAACCAATCTGATCTGTAAACCTTCACAACAGAAAGTTTAAAATAATAATAAGAAGAAGAAGACCTCCCTCACAGGGTACTTTCAAAGCTTTCAAGTTGAAGCACTCAGAACAGAGCTTTTATTATGATTTTTGTTGTTATATCACTGTTAGTGCTCTTTTATCACTGTTGTGCTTTCCCCCACTAAACTGTCAGCCTCATGTTATTGTTAAATGCTGTCAAGTTGGTTTCAACTCATAGTGACCCTCTATAGAATTTCCAAGGTTTGTAAATTTTGCAGGAACAAAAAGCCTCATCTTTCTTCCATGGAGCAGCTGGTGGGTTCAAGCTGCCTACCCTGTAGTTTGCAGTCCAGTACTTATCCTGTGGGGAGCAGGGAATTTGTCTGTCTTGTTCTCCAGTCTCTGGATCAGTGAGTACTCCAGAGTCAGTGCTCAACATGTATGTGTTGAGTTGATAGTATGGGTGTGTATACAGCCAGAGGTGCCCATAGGAAAATGTAGATATAGAAATGTTGACATAGAAGGTGTATGTCAACTAATGGTCATGCTCCCTTTGGAGACCCCTCCTTCCTGGGGGAACCATGCATTGTCAACTTCGTGTTGCTTATCTACTTTTAGAGTCCTGGTGTGGCACTGTAGGATAAACGCTAAACAGTAAGGTTACCTTGAACTGCAAAGTTGGCAGTTCAAATCCACCAGCCACTCCTCAGGAACCCTATACAGGGTCACTATGAGTCAGAACCGACTCAATAACTCTTAACAACAACAGCAGCAACTTACTTTCAGTATTTAATTGAGCCCTGACCAATAAGATTGAGCTTGGGTCTCTCTGAGGCCATCTTTCTATTCTAGGCCCCTTCTTGTTTTGGCCTCTTCCTCCCGCTACCGGAAAACCACCCCTCTCTTAGCAGCAGGAAGAGCCTGCAGACAAACAGAGCTGAGGACCTCCCTGTCTATTTGTTCTTGCTAGTTCTTCCTACCCACCACTTATCTGTTAGTTTGTCGTAGTGTTCTGTGACGCTGGAAGCTATGCCACTGGTATTTCAGATACTTCAGGGCACCCATGGTGAACAGGTTTCAGTAGACCTTCCAGATTGTGAAGGATTAGGAAGAAGGAAAAGCGGACCAGTTTTGAAAGTTCAGTCACCAAAAACCTTATGAATATGAAGCTTGTCTGATATTCAGAAGATAGCCCTTCAGGTTGGAAGGTACTCAAAATGCTACTGGAGAAAAGCTGCTCCTCAAAGTAGAATTGACCTTAATAATATGGATGGAGTAAAGTTTTCTGGACTTTCATTTTCTGATGTGGCTCTACTCAAAATGAGAAGAAATAGCTGCAACCCTTCAATGAATCTAGGAAAATTGCTGTTAACTGCCGTCGAATCAGTTCCAACTCATTGTGACCCTGTATATGGTATCTGAGGAGCAGCTGGTGAGTTTGAACTGCTGATCTTGTGTTTAGAAGTCTAGTACTTATCCTACAGTGTCACATCAGAACCCCCTAGGAAAATTGTTTGTTGTTGTTAAGTACCGTGGAGTCAGATCCGACTCATAGTGACCCTGCACAAGGTTTCCGAGGCTGTAAATCTTTACAGGAGCAGAAAGTCTCGTCTTTCTCCTGTGGAAGGGCTGGTAGTTTTGAACTTCCAACCTTGAGGTTAGCAGCCCAATTCATAACCACTATGCTACCAGAAATCATTAAAAATGAAATGAAATGCACAAAGATCGATATCCTAGGTATTAAGGAGCAGAAATGGACTAAGAATGGCCATTTGAATTGGGCAATCATATGAAGTCCAACCTGCACTGAAGGCATTGGGGGAAAACAAGGCTTTAGGAGTTGATGAAATACAAATGGAAATGTTTCAACAAACTGATGCAGACTGGAAGCACTCACTCATCTATGCCAAGAAATTTGGAAAGCAGCTTCCTGGCCAATCAATTGGAAGAGACCCATATTTATGCCCATTCCAAAGAAAGGTGACCCTCTAGAATGCAGAAATTATCTAACAATATCATTGATATCATATGAAAGTAGAATTTTGCTGAAGATGTTTCAAAAACAGTTACATCAGGACACTGGCAGGGAACTGCCAGAAAGCCAAACCAAATTCAGAAGAGAACATCAAACACGAGATCATTGCTGAAGCCAGACAGACCTTGGCTGAAAACAGAGAATACCAGAAGGATGTCTACTTGTGCTTTACTGACTGTGCAAAGGCTGTGAATCATAACAAACTATGGATAACATTGTGAAGAATGGGTATTCCAGAACACTTGATTGTGCTCATGAGGAACCTGTTCATAGACCAAGAGGTAGTTGTTGGAACAGAAGAAGTGATACTGGATGTATCAGAATTGCATCTTTTCACTATACTTATTCAGTCTGTACGCTGAGCAAATAGTCTGAAGAACTAGACTATATGAAAAAGGATGCAGTATCAGGATTCAAGGAAGTCTCATTAACAACCTGCGATATGCAGATGGCACAACCTTGCTTGCTGAAAGTGAAGACTTGAAGCACTTCAGTATGGACTACACTCAAGGTATAGAAAACAAAATCCTCACTACTGGACCAGTAAATAGTATCATGATAAATGGAGTAAAGATTGAAGTTGTCAAAGATTTCGTTTTACTTGGATCCACAATCAGCATTCATGGGAGCAACAGACAAGGAATCAAGCAATGTATTGCATTCGGCAAAAGAACTCTTTAAAGTGTTCAAGAGCAAAGATGTCACTTTGAGGATTAAGATGAGCCTGACCCAAGCCATGGTATTTTCAATGACCTCATATGCATGTGAAAACTGGACACTGAGTAAGAAATAAAAGACCAGAGGAAAAATTGATGCCTTTGGGTTATGGTGTTGGAGAATATTGAAAGTATAATGGACTGCCAGAAGAATAAACTATCTGTTTTGGAAGAAGTACGACTGGATTGTTCCTTAGAATCGAGGATGATGGGACTTTGTCTCATATACTTTGGACATGTTATCAAGAAGATTCAGTTCCTAGAGAAAGACATAATGCTTGGTAAAGTGGAGGGTCAGCAAAAAAGAATAAAACCTTTAATAAGATGAATGGGCACAGTGGCTGCAACGATGAGCTCAAACACAGCAACAATTATGAGATGGCGCAGGACCAAGCAGTGTTTTGTTCTGTTGTGTATAGAGTCACTATGAGTTGGAACCAACTCAATGGCAACTGATAATATCAACAGTGGTGTATAAGAACAAAATTTATTTTCTCACAGTTCTGCAGACATGGAAAGGGGAGAATTCTATCCTAGTACTTCTTGTACTTTGAGGCAGGACATCTCCATGCTCAAGAAGTAGGGGCTCAGAAAGGCTTAGGAACAAGTGTATATTTGCACAGTTGGCACAGGAAGTAAGAGAGCAAACCCTCAGCTGTAACACCAAAGTCCACATTCATCCATTGTAGTGTCTTCCTCAGCTAGCACAGGGCCTGGCAGTAGTACTTGTACATGAGGAGAACATGGGTGGGTGGCAGTAGAACAAAGGCCTATTGTGAGAGGGAGGACTTGGGGTATGGCCCTGTATATACATGGGGTTAAGGTCATCGGTCTGGAGGAGCTACACAGGCTGATGCTGAGCAGAACACACCAGCTGCTGGAGATTTGGCTACTGAGTCAGATCTCTGCTGTGGTGGGGTCTTATCTATCTGGGCTGGGAAAATGTGAGAGTCTGGGATCCTGACAAGGATTCTCCTCAGGGTAGTAGGGTAGAGTCATAAATGCCCTTTGCCCTTGGGACCTCCTTGTCAGCCCAATCTTGCAACCACTTGACTCAGTAATCTCATGGTTGACACAGGCGGGCAGAGGCTGCCCTTCAACTTCAGGACACAAGTCAAGAGTAGGCAAAAGTAGGCTGAGGTTTACCAGGTGAGCTGAGGAGAACATTCAAAGGCTCAATCCACAGGACCTGTGCTGTAGCCAGAGGACTGGGCCTGGGGTAGCAGAAAGGAGCAACAGCCACTGTAGACAAAGAGGAACAGTGTAGGCAGTTCACCCCAGAACACCCAAAAAGGGGTGCAGTGCCCATACTTAATGTACATCCATCATCAAACTGACCACATCAATCTGTTCTTTAGTTACACTATGCTGGGGCCATGCTGAAAGAAGTCAGTGATAAAATACAGTGATAAAGTAATTTTCAGGAAGGACCTGAAAATACCTTTTTTAGATTTGGTGCTAAACAATTACCATGGATACTATTCATTTTTAAGGATCCCT
>NW_006408660.1:5161492-5168324 GCF_000296735.1 Chrysochloris asiatica
GGGAACTGAAGAAAAAATTCAAACCTCGGCTTTCATTATTGAAGGATTCTCTGGGCAAATTATTGAATGATGCAGAAATCATCAAAAGAAGATGGAAGGAATATGCAGAGTCACTGTACCAATAGGAAATGGTTAATGTTCAACCGTTTCAACAGGTAGCATATGATCAAGACCCAATGATACTGAAGGAGGCAGTCCAAGCTGCATTAAAGGAATTGGCAAAGAATAAGGCAGCAGGAATTGATGAAATAAAAATTGAAATATTTCAAGAAAGTGAGGTGGCACAGGAGGCACTTACTCATCATCTATGCCGAGAAATTTGGAAGAAAACTGTCTGGCCGACTGATTGGGAAAGATCCATATTTGTGCCCATTCCATAGAGAGGTGACCCAACGGAATGCAGAAATCATTGGACAATCTCTTTGATATTCCATGCAAGTAAAGTTTTACTAAAGGTATTACAGCAACGGCTGCAAGCATACATGGACAGAGAACTTCCAGAGGTTCAAGCTGGATTCAGAAGAGGCCGCGGAACAAGGGATATCATTGCTGATGTCCGACGGATCTTGGCTGAAAGCAGAGAATATCAGAAAGATGCTTACCTGTGCTTTATTGACTACGCAAAGGCGTTCGATTGTGTGGATCATGACAAGCTATGGACAACATTGAAAAGCATGAGAATTCCAGAACACTTAATTGTGCTCATGAGGAATCTGTACATGGACCAAGAAGCAGTTGTTCGAACAGAACATGGGAACACTGAATGGTTTAAAATTAAGAAAGGTGTGTGACAGGGTTGTAGTCTCTTACCATACGTATTCAACTTGTATGCTGAGCAAATAATCTGAGAAGCTGGGTTCTATGAAGAAAAATGTGGCATAAGGATTGGAGGAAGACTCATTAACAACCTGCAATATGCAGATGATACAACCTTGCTTGCTGAAAGTGAAGAGGACTTAAAATATTTACTGATGAAGATCAAAGACCACAGCCTTTGGTATGGATTGCAATCTCAATGTAAAGAAAACAAAAATCCTCACCACTGGACCAATGAACAACATTCTTATCAATGGAGAAAAGATTGAAGTTGTCAAGGACTTCATTATTCTTGGATCAACTACCAACACTCATGGAAGCAGCAGTCAAGAGATCAAACGATGTATTGCATTAAGCAAATCTGCTGCACAAGACCTTTTTAAAGTGTTGAAGATCAGAGATGTCAGCTTGAGGACCAAGGTGAGCCTGACCCAAGCCATGGTATTTTCAATAACCTCATATGCATGCGAAAGCTGGCAGTGAATAAGGAAGACTGTAGAAGAATTGATGCTTTTGAATTATGGTGATGGAGGAGAATATTGAAAGTGCTGTGGGCTGCCAAAAGAACAAACAGATCTGTGTTGGAAGAAGTGCAGCCAGAGTGCTCCTTGGAGACCAAAATGTCCAAACTTCATTTCTCATACTTCAGACATGTTGTCATGAGGGACCAGTCACTGGAGAAGAATATCATGTTTGGTAAGGTGGAGGGTCAGAGAAAAAGAGGAAGACCCCCAATGAGATGGATTGGCAGAGTGGCAACATCAATGGCCTCAAGCATGGCAACAATTGTGAGGTTGGCCCAGGCTCAGGCAGTGTCTCATTCTGCTGTGTATAGGGTTGCTGTGAGTCGGTACCAACTCAATGGCACCTTAACAACAACAACAACATTTAAAATTCTGGTGTGGCACTGTGGGTTAGTAAGCTGGACTGCAAAGTCAGTTTGAATTGCAAGGTCGGTGATTTAAGCTCACCAGTCACTCCTCGGAAACCCTATATAGGGTTGCTGTGGGTCGGAACCGACTCGACGGCACTTAACAACAACAACAGCATCTAATATGTATTCATTTCACTTTGTGATAATTTCTGAAAACAATTTCATCACATAAAAACAGAGCTCTTGAAAAGTGATCTGCTCTACGTGTCCCCATATGAGGTCTGCCATTGGTCAAAGTAGCAACAGAGGGAACCTGAATCCAGTCAAGAGAAGCCAAGTACACTCCCTAGTAAATGAGCCTAAGCCTGGGTCGGAGCTGGGCTTGGGAGAGGCTGTGCAGAAAACCCAGTCAAAGAAGGGCTGGATGACCACTGACTGTGAGTTGACCCTGATTCATGGTGACCCATGTGTGCCACAGTAAGTCAGTACTCCACAGGGTTTCCATGGCCAAGTTTTTGGAAGTAGATAACCAGACTTTTCTTCTGAGGGCCTCTGGATGAATTCCAACCTTTCAGTCAACAGTTGAGTGTGTTAACACTTTGCACTACTTGGGGACTTGGGAGGCACGAGTTGTTACTGTTATTAGGTGCTGTTGGATTGGTCCCAACTCATAGTGACCTTGTGTACAACAGAACAAAACACTGCCTGGTCCTGAGCCTTCCCTAAAATTGCTGTTCTGTTTAAGCCCATTGTTGCTGCTACCGTCTCAATCCATCTTGTTGGGAGTCTTCCTCTTTTTCACTAACATTCCATTTAACAAGCATGATGTCCTTCTCAAAGGATTGGTCCCTCCTGACAAAAAGTTCAAAACACAAGAGATAAAGTCTCATCAGCCTTGCTTCTAAAGAACATTCTGGTTGCATTTCTAAGACAGATTTATTTGTTCTTCTGGAAGTCCATGGTACTTCCAGCACTTTTTTGCCAACATCATGATACAGATGGATAAGCACCTCTGTTGTTGTTGTTATGTGCTGTGGAGTCGGTTCCAACTCATAGTGGCCCGGTACAGGGTTTCAGACGCTGTAAATCTTTACAGGAGCAGAAAGCCTCATCTTTCTCCCACGGAGTGGCTATTAGTTTCAAACTGATGACCTTGCAGTTCGCAGCCCAATTCATAACCACTACACTACGCTACCAGAGCTCCTCTAGGTTTTACTTATTCACTATACAATTTTCACATGCATATGTTGTTAGGTGCCATCGAGTTGCTTCCAATTCATAGTAACCTTATGCACAACAGAAAGGAACACTGCCTGGTCCTGCACTATCTTCACAATCATTGCTATGCTTGAGCCCATTGCTGTGCCAATCCATCTCATTGGGGGTCTTCCTCTTTTTCTCCAACTCCCCACTTTACCAAGTATGATGTCCTTCCCCAGGGACTGGTCCCTCCTGATAATATGACCCAAGCATGAGAAACAATGTTCTTGTCTGAATCTGGCTTGAGCTCTGTCAATGCACTGTTGCAGTCATTTTTAAATTATCTTTAGCAAAAGTTTACTTGGATAAGACATTAATGACACTGTCTGATGATTTCCTCATTCCATTGGGTCACTTCTCTTTGGAATGAGAATAAATATGGATCTCTTCTGGTCAGTTGGCCAGGTAATTGTCTTCCAAATTTCTTGACACAGATTAGTGAGTGCCTCCAGTGCTGAATCGGTTTGTTGAAAGATGATTCAGTTAATTAATTACTGGAGTTTGTTCTTTGCCAATTCCTTCAATGCACCTTGGACTTCTTCCTTCAGAATTGTTGGATCTTGATCATATGCTACCTCTTGAAATGGTTGAACATCATTCCTTTTTTGGTACAGTGACTCTTAATAAGTGTATTCTTCCATCTTGTTTTGATGCTTTTGGCATTGTCCAATATTTTGCCCATTGTTGTTGTTATTGTTAAGTGCCATCGAGTCAATTCCGACTCATAGCAACCTTGTTATAGGGTTTCTGAGAAGTTCTTGGCAATCTTGAACCACTGACCTTGCAGTTCAACCTAACCTTGCAGTCTAGCACATTAACCCACATTGAATCCTTCAATAGTGCAAGTCGAGGCTTCAATTTTTTCTTCATTTCCCTTAGCTTGAGAAATATTGAGTGTGATCTTCACTTGTTGCTTTCTAACTCCAGGTATTTGCACATTCCCTTGCAATCTTTGACTTTGCCTTCTCAAGCTGCGCTTTGAAATTTTCTATTCAGCTCTTTTACCTCCTCATTTCTTCCATTTACTTTAGCATCTCTATGCTGGAGAGCATGTTTCACAGGGTCTTCGGACTTCCATTTTGGTCTCTTCCTTCTTTCTTGCTTTCTTAATGACCTTTTTTGCTTTCTTCCCACAAATCTTCTGGTCTTTGGTCTTTAGTGTCTAATGCCAGATGTTGAGGGGCAGCTAATCCAGATCAGAGGAGCCTTGAAGGTCAGGCTGATGATTTCAGATTTCATCCTGAAGATTCTGGTGGCTGAGAAGGGCTCCTAGCTGGGACAGTTTCATGGAGAGATGTATGTGTCTGAAAAAGCCTCCCTGTGGCCAGTGGGGGGCAGTAAGGGAGACCCTAGAGTCAGCAAGAGCAAGTAAGGATTGGCTGAGGGACCAGGTGAACCAGACACAGGTGGCAAGGATGGGGAGGAGAGATGCAGGCCAAAAGGCACGAGAGTAGTTTGGAAGGGGCGGGGGTATGCACAGACCAGTCACTACACGTACTTCTGAACATCTACTCAAATTTCCACTCAGTGTCTATTATGTAGTCTGGGTTCAAATCCTGACTCCAATTCTTACTTAACTCCTCTGCCTTACTTTTCTCCACTGTAAACTGGGAATATGACTTCCTAGCTGAGGGGTCAGAAACTCACTTACTAGGGGATCAGGAAGAGAATGAAAATGACTCGAGAATGGCCAAGGTATCTAGCCCCCAAGCATCAAAGTGTATTTGAGCATGGTAAAAGTCTACAGGGACTGGAGGGCACATGCTCCGTCTAAGTCCGTCAACACGCCAACACTCAGCTTCAATAGGGCTGCTGTTAGTTGTCATTGATTCCGCGCTGACTCATGGAGGCCCCGTATACAATAGAACAAAATGCTTCCTGGTCCTATTGGAATCCACAGGGTTTTCACTGGGCTGGTTTTCAACACTTCATTGCCAGACCTTTCTTAGTCTGGAAGCTCTGCTGAAACCTGTCCATCATGGGTGACCCTGCTGGCATGTGAAATGCTGGTGGCATAGCTTCCATTATCACTGGAAAACCCAAGTCATTACAGTATGATCAACCAACAGATGGGTGGTGGCCAATAACACTAAACACGACTTTTTCATGAAAAGCCAGAAATGCAGATTCTTTAAATCCTTTGATTTTTAAAATACCACCCTGGTCAAGTAAAATTCATTGTGGCCTCTCACTGGCTGAGGTGAGTTCTGACTTCTTCTAAAGTTACTGAGATTTTACTGAGATGGCGGTTGTGGATAACTCTGCCCCATGCCACTCCTTCATTTTCTAGAATACAGTGAATCTTCTGTCCCAATCTCAGTGTCTGTTCTAGGCCAGGAGGAGCGATACTCCTATGGGTTTGAGGCAGCATTTCTCTGAAGAGAAAGCGGCAAAGATGCCCCCATGTGAAAGGGAAGGCTGGCTTGGGTTGCTGGAGTGGTGGCTCCAGACCTTAGCAACAAGGCTTTAGATCCGTAAGGTTGGGATCTAGCCTGAGGGTTCTGTGTTCACAGTGCAGGGGGGTGGGCAGAGGAAGCTAGCTGTCTGGATGAAGGAATTGATGTTGAAGTGGGACTGGCACTGTAAGCAGAATTAAGGTCACAGCCTTGTGCTCATCTGACTCTGTCTTCCATTTTCTGTACAAATGGGATTTTTTTGGCAGGTACACTTTATCAGTGTACTACCAGAGGCAGTTGGTGAATGTAGATAGAGCAGTCTGAAAGTAGAAGCCCTAACTCCATTCTACAGTCTTGATATGAGTCTGGAATCCATGTTGAATTGATAAAGTTGCCTTTTCTAAATAGCTGATCCTCTCATCTTTACCTTTTCTTTTTGAATTTTTTATTGTGAACAATTCATGCACATTTTCAGTTCATTGATTGCATCCTCACAACAAAACATCGTTTCTCCCACTTCCTCCCTTTCTTTTCTAACTCTCGTTTCCATTCCTCTTTTTTTCTAGCCCTTCTGAACTCTGTTTCTATGCTAAAGGCTGCCCTTTAGTCTCAAATGATTGATTATTCTAATGTGTGCATACTTATTTTCATTGATTGGAAGCAATGAGTCCAGTGGACTAATGGACCATGGGAACATGAGTCTACGGGATCCTGAGACCAGAAGAACTAGATGGTGCCTGGCTACCACTATCTAGTGCTCTAGAGACCAGCGGAACCCTCGAGACTACAGCCTTTAGTCACCCTTCAGGTCTGGAAATGAACTCACTCCCATGGCTCACTTTTATTTTGATGTTTTATTGTGAATTATGTGATAGTTTACATGGGAGAACATTATTTTTACATTCATCCTATAATATATCATTTCATTGCTATGGTTACAATCCCCTCCATGCATCATCAACCAATCAAAGGGTATACACTACAAGCCTGCCCTCTGGTCATCAGCACACAGCCCCTCTCCCTCTCTGTGTGTAAAATCCTCAAAAGCTCCATCTCTCCACATCATCGTCTGCCTCCATCTCAGGCATCACTGCTTCTCTGGGTAGGGTCCTTCTCTCCCCTCTTCTCCCTTGATGGTCCCAGGGACCTCCACTCTGAGGCTGAAAAGATAATCACTCCCTTCCTTGCTAAAAAATGTCTACCTTTACAATTCCAACAGTCACAAGCAGTCCAGATAACAATTATTCACTATTGTATCACAAGAGAGCTATCCAGATTTCATTTCATCAGCCCCGCCTAGACAGATTGGATACTACTCAGTGGAGATTCTACACTACTCAGTGGAGATTCTACCTTTCTCCATGCCCTATGAATCTAGCTTCCCTCTTGAAAGCTTGTAAGCCAGTCACTTCTTGCCTTTGTATCCCCCCCATTTTGGGTAGCCAATGTCCAAGTTGCCCATCCCTGTCTAATCTGTGTATGGAGC
>NW_006408660.1:5168779-5181582 GCF_000296735.1 Chrysochloris asiatica
TGAGTCTTAGTCTTGGAAGGGTGTTTGCACTGAGGGGACCCGACCACTTCCATGGCTCACTTTTTAGCCAAACAAAAGACAGGCCTATAAGGGGGACAGTAACACTAGTCACTTGCCAGTCGCCATTTGTAGGATGTCACCCCATTTAAGTTTTAATAACTATCCAGTGTGTGTGTCGTTAGCGACACGATTATTTTGCTTTGATTGCTGTTCTAATCCTGCATCTTGGATTTGGAACATAAGAAACTTTCATATCATCAACTCTTGAGGTCTTCTCTGTGTACTATGATTTCCTTAATCTTCATCTGAGGTTCAGTTTTTGCAGGGATTGTTACTCATGGATGTGTGGATAAAGATTGTACTGGAGTTATCATCTGTGTCAACAAAGAAGTAGGCATTGTCGTCAATTATCAAAGACGAGGTCATCAACGTTGATGACCTCATTGCATCTCATCTCACCCTCACTGGATCACCATAGTTCCACCACAGTGTGGTAACACTTTCAAAGCGTGTACTCTCCCAGCCTGCCTGGCACTGACTGTCCTCTGACAAGAAGCATACGTGTCTGTCCAGCATGTACTCATATGTTTCCTGTCTCTCCTGTAATGGACGTTCCTTGCTTGTCCCTCAAATTTTATGTTATTATGACTCACTTAATATAAATTTGTTGCTATGAGAAAAACATTCCTAGATTTATTGAATTTCAAGTCCTGCCTGTGGTTGCCTTGATTCTATAAGGCCCATGGGCCAGACACTCCCCACCCTTGCTCTAGGGCATATACCAAGTAGAGGAATTGCTGGGTCATATGATACTTCTATTTCCAACTTTTTAAGGAAATGCCATACCATTTCCCACGTGGTTTCACAATTTTACAGTCCTGCTAGCAGTTCAGGAGGTTTCTAGTCTCTCCAAACCCTCACCAGCATTTGTTGTTTTTTTTCAAACTTTGCTTTTAATGCTGGGTGAGATACACATCTGTTAAAAACCATCTTTGTTGAGATATAATTCACAGTTCTACAATTTACCATTTAAAGTGTACAATATGGTGTTTTTAGTAGTTACTGGGTTAAGCGACCATCTCTGTAATCTAAGTCTAGAACATTCTCATCACTACATAAAGAAGCCTGTGCCCATTAACATTACTCCCCGCTCCCATCTCCCAGTCCCTGTGCACTACTAATTAACTTTGGTCTCTACGCATTTGCCTATCTTAGATATCTCATCTAAGTGAAATTTAGATATTTCATCTAAGTTTCATCCTATAATATTTCTCCTTTTGAGTATGCTTTTTTTTTCACACAGCAAAATGTTTTTAAGAGTCATCATTGTTGCAACATGCATCAGAACCTCATAGCCTTTTTGTTTTCTAGCGTCAGTCTTTTCTACTGCAGAATAAAGTCCCATCGTGTGGATCAACTGCGTTTTGTTTTCCCCTTCTACTGTTGACGGTCATTGCACTGTTTCCACTTTTTGATACACAATTATTTTGTACAAAATTGAAAACCAAATTGCCAAGTCTACATCCTGATGAGGAAGGAGTTCTGGTGTGGAACTGTAGGTTAATGCATTTGAACTGCAAGGTTGGTGGTTCAAGCTCACCGTCGCTCCTAGGAAGCCCTATACAGGGTCTCTATGTGTCAGAACCGACTCAACGGCACTTAACAACAATGCAACAACACCCTGATGAAGGTAGATTGCTTCTTTACTATATACACAAATAAAATACTCATAAGCTGAGGGCTTCAAGTAAGAGATTTCAGGTAACAATGGCCAAAGCATTTGACAACATCGTTAAGATTTGTCTCACAACTTTTTGTTATGGAAGATTTTGATCAGAGGTAGAGAGCAGGGTATCAAACTTGATCCCACTGTTCCCATTCATGGAAGGGTCTGCTGTTACCTTGGTTTGTCTGGGAGTGGGGCTTTTGGCCTAGGAGCTCACCGCTCACTGGCCTGGTGAGCCCATCAGAGCCCCTGAGAGGGATTGTCAGGAAGGGTGCAGGAATCAGGCCCTGTTATGAGTCCTGTCCAGCTGGACAGCTTCCCAGAAGTCCTGGTCACTCTGACATCTCCCCCGATGAAGGAATTTGGCTTCAGCACATTGATTCTGCTCCCCTGGAAAGACAGGAAAAGCACCAGGCAGGGAAGGAATGCATGGTGGTGGGGAGTCCTCCTCTGAGGCAGGGTGCTCACACTGTTCTCCCCTTGACAGCTGGGCCTCCTCCAGGGCAAGCTCCTCTGAGCCCACCCCTCCCTCCATACAGTCCTCCCTATCCTTGGAATCCACTCAAATCCAGTAAGAAATTCCAGGAACAGTGTAGAAAGAGCCAGGCTTGGGAAAACAGTGGCCCAGGAAGTCAGGACTTGTTCAAGGCCACACAGCAAGGCCATGGCTGGGGACCGCACCCAACTTCTCTCTGGGCATCAATTTCTTTAGCTGTGGGCAATTCAGGATGTCATCTTTATGACTGAAAGGAGAATGGGGAGGGGACCTGGCTGCCCTCAGAGAAGGTCCCTCACAAGTCGGGGGCTTTGTAAGCACAACCTCTATGGAGCCATCCCATTTTACAGATAAGGAAGGAGGCAGGTCTCATTGGAGATCACACAGGGAGGTAGACAAAGAGCCCTCAGTCATTGCTCATCCCTGAACTCCAAAAGATGTTTTCCAGAGGGCAGAGGCTCTAATTGGAAGGATTGTTGTTGTTGTTAAGTGCCGTCGAGTCCGTCGAGTCGATTCCAACCCATAGCAACCCTATATAGGGTTTCCAAGGAGCAGCTGGTGAGCGTGAACCACCGACCTTGCAGTTCAAACGACTTTGCAGTCTGACGCATTAGCCCATAGTACCACATGGGGGGTGGGGGGAGGGGAGGAGACGCTTGGTGCTTTAATGTTGTGCTCAGTTCTTTTTTTTTTCATTATTTTAGCCCCCAGTCTGTAACAGATTTGGCCAAACTTATTCCATTTATAGGAGTCCTAGTAGCATAGTGAATTACAATCTGGGCTGTTAACCTCAAGGTTAGTGATTGAAATCTACCAGTTGCTCCATGGGAGAAACATGAGACTTTCTGCTTCCATAAAGATTTACAGCCTTGGAAACCCTACACAGGGTCGCTATTGAGTTGGAACCGACTCAGTGGCACCCCCTCTACCACCATCACCACCACCATTCCAATTATGTCTTACAACAACTGTGGAAGAAGGCAAGATCATGAGGATCAGAGAGAAAAAAATAACTAGTCCAAAGCTAAACAGCAAACAAGTGGCAGAGACAGGGAGGGTCCTCAGCTCTGCCTGTCTGCCAAGTGCAGGCCCTTCCTGCCACTAAGACAGGAGTGGTTTTCTGGCAGCAGAAAGAAGAGACCAAAACAAGAAGGGGCCTAGAGTAGGGAAATGGCCTCAGAAAAGACCAGAGCTCCTATGCTGTCCTCCATATCCTTCCAGGTTCCACCCACCTCCTCTGGAAGGCACCAAGCTCTTTCATGGCTTAATGCTTCTGCTGAAAAGTCCTTTCCAACACAGAGATGTAACTGTTCATCCTTCAGTGCTCAGATCACATTTGTCTTCACCCAGGAAGCCTTCAAAAATACTTTTCTGGCTTCCCTGTACTTCCTCCTTCAGAGCACTGGTGATGCCAGTTACTGGGTGATGGCCCTAGAGGTTTCTGGGGCTACACACTCTAAGGTTCTGCATCCACAGAACGAGAACCCATGGCATGGTTGCCATCAGAGCTGAAGGACTTGCAAATTAATAGGCCGAGTACCTTCTTTTGATGGAGTCCTGGTGTGGCTCTGTGGGCTAATGTGTTAGACTACAAAGTCGTTTGAACTACAAGGTTGGTGGTTCAAGCTCGCCAACTACTCCTTTGAAACTCTATACAGGGTTGCTGTGGGTCAGAATCGACCTCATGGCACTTAGCAATGATAACAACAATAGCCTTCTTTTGGGAATGTGCTCAGAGAACCAAAATATCAACCTCAACTCCCCATTTTCCTGGAGAGAGGCAGCAGCGACCTTCAGAGGTCCAGCTGTGGAACCCAAGCCCTCTGTTCTCTCCCCATCATCTCTTCAATGTGTAGGCAACAGGGGGTGCAATGCTCCTCAAAGAGCTCCACTGGCTCCTGAGGGCCTGAAGTCACTCCTGGAAGCTCTCAGCCTGGCCCTGCCCTGGATGAGAGGCTGCAGTGCCAAGAGGGAATGCTCTCAGCACCTCCAAGGAGGTATCCAGGGAAGAAGAGAGGACCTAGAAGGAGCCAGGCGAAGATTGGGAGGTCCAAGGCTGCAGCCTGACCGATGGGTGCCTGGAAGGGACAACTGCAACATCCACTACAGGGGGTCACTCCACAGTGAGGCCACACTCTGCTGCTTCTCTGCTCAGGACACTCAGGCATCCCTAGGTCTTCATGAAGATGTCTCAACAATCCACCCCTGTGTGCTCCAGGATGCCTGCGGGCTGGACCGCTAGACACTGGGACCAGGGGGTTAGAAAAAGCCCATTCCACCACCTCCAAGGCCTCAAGTCACTGGGAGGAGGCAGGGCCCACAGCCAGTCATGGCACTGCCCAGCTTTCCCCTGCCTCCCCCACCACATACACACGTACATACACAGACAGGCTCTGAGGACAGCTCTGGAGTGCAAGGTGCCATTGACACCTGAGTCCTGGACACATCCATGCCACACACCTGTGTGTGCTGAGGAAACATGCTGAGTTCTCAGCTTGCTCCGTGTCCTTACAGAATGCAGGCCCCAGGGGCTCAGGCTTGCCCCAGGATAGAGGTTGGCCCTTGCTATCTCAGCCCAAGGCCAGCATACCTGATCCCAACTCTGGACTCTGTCAGCCCTAGCTAGATGCTTCTACCAGAAGGTGCCACAATCACCTCCACACATGATCCACACGTCCACCCACCATAGGAAGCTCCCTAGTGAGCATCATCCCCAGCATCTTTTTGGAGCATACCCATCAGCCCCAGTGCTCAGCCCTGTGGAGTCACCACTTTTGGAGCTGGATTCAGCCAGTAGCCCTCGGCCCTCAGTTCGGCCAGCAGATGCACACTGTCTATCGTGTGGCCAAGTCTCCAGCCTGTGCCCCTATCTCCTTTTACCACATATACACAACTTGAACTCTGTTTTGGGGATTCACCCTGGGCTAGCATCACGGACAAAGGCAGATTCTGGAGGGTGCCCAGGCCTTGCAAGTCAGTGCCAGTGTAAACTCCGCCAGCACCTGCTTCCTCGGACCCTCTAACCACAGAAGGGCTGGGGAAGGAAGATGCAGGCACTGGCTACTTATTGCATACCAAGCCTTTTGGGTACCAAGTCACCAGGCTTTCCATCTGTCTGGTGGCACCATTCCTCTGTGTCTCAGAGAAGAGGAAATGGAGACTCAGTGAGGAGATGGGACTTGCCCAGTGAGTTGTTATTGTAGTTGTTGTTAGGTACTGTTGAATCACTTCTGACTCTTAGCAACCCTGTCTATATAGGTTTCCAAGGAGCTATTGGTGAGTTTGAATTGCACACCTTGCAGTTCAATCCAACCTTGTGGTCAAGTGCTTTATCCCAGGCTAAATTTGAACCCAGGACCCAGATTCCCATGCCCCTGAACAGACCTCCTGTGCCTGGACCACCTGGGCCTGAGCTGACAGGGTTAGAAGGTGATGTCACAGGCCAGGGACCCTGATCGCAGTCTCTAGGCCCCAGTGTCCTCACAGTAGCTGCCTCCTCCCTGACTTGAGTTTATCAGGCCTTATGACCGCCTTGATTTCCCTGGCTGCCTAGGAGGCTGGATGCTGCTGCTCTCCCTGGTTCTGGATGACTGTCGACCCCTGCAGTACCTGCCTCAGCCTCATTTCCTCACCAAATCCATCACCAAGGACCCGTGAAGCTCCCTTTCTTCCACTGCTATTCATGCCAGGAGCTGCTTTCTTCCACTGCTATTCATGCCAGGAGCTGCTCCCCTGGGCCAGCCCAGGTGGGGAGATGCTCACAGCCAGGTCTCTGCATCTTCTATGAAATGGCATCTCCGTTCCTGCAACACAGTCGGCCTAGTGTGTGGCCCCTCCCTGTGGCCCTTTCTGTTTCCACAGGCTCTGGGCTAGAGGGGCATTCAGTGATCCACCACCTGTTTTCTAGGTGGTGGCAAAGTAGCTCCTTGGCCAATGAAGTACTAGCGGCTGAGGGCAGGGTGGCTGTTAAAAGCATGGCTGATGGTTGCTGTCTATTCTGAACAACAACCAGACTGGCCGCCAGGAAGGCCGGGACAGCATGTTCCCACAGCTGGACCCTGGGGAGCTGGTCTGACCACACCTCAGTGATGTTGGGCGGACAGTTGCTCAGCTGCAGGGTGTCCTGGGCCAGCCTGCTCCACCCGGAACTCAGTTTTCCTTCTGTGCAATGGGGGACGAGACACAGCCACAACCTCAGGCACACTGGGCCTCCTGTTCTGTGCTGATCTTGCTGAGAGGAGCTGCCAGAGGTCAGGGGAGCCATCTGCTGCTGGGCTGGAGGAAGAAAGATGGGACCGTTTTTCAGCGGGGGTTTTCACATATGTAAGACCTCATGTGAGATCATGATACTCAGAGACAGTGACCGACCAGCTGGTCACCAGCTGAAGGTGTCAGAGTTAAGACTAGAATCCAGGTCAAGATGAGTTTTAACAATAATAGTTTACCTCATTTCTGTAGCACTCACTCTGTTGTCAGGCATTGCATTAAGCCCTTTACATGATTTGACTTTTTTATTCCTCACAACAGCCTTAAGAGGGAGCTATGAGGTCATCCCTATTTTACAGCTGAAGACGCTGAAGTCAGGGAAGGTAAGTTACCAGCCCACAGTGAGCACAGCATGGGTTCCAGCCAGCTCACCCTAACTTGGATCTCTCCTGATATGGAGAGGCACCCTGGTGTCATAATGGGTTAAGTGTTGGGCTTTTAACCACAAGACGAGCAATTCAAACCCACCAGTTGCTCCAAAGGAGAAAGATGAGGCAGGCTGTTTCCATTAAGACTCCAGTCTTGGAAGCACCATGGCAGGGCCACTAGGAGTGGGTCTGTTTGGGGATGGACAGAAGCTTAGCTCCTTCCTCACCCACTGGCGTGAGCAGCTTCTTGAAAACTCCAGGTGGAAAAATAATTGTGGTGTTGGCCCCAGTCTGTTGGAAGGGCCAGGAGTTCCCTTCCTGATGTCCTGCAGATGCCAAGTGACCTGATAGAGAAGAATCTGGGAAGGGGTCCAGAGGGGAGTGGGGAGTGGGTGGAGCCCCAAAGATCTGGGGAGGGGACACCAGACCTATGCTCCACAGAAGTAGCCAAAGACTTTTCCTGGCTAATTCCCCACAGTCTGGGGCAGGGGGCAGGAGCATTCCCAGTCAGCGCCAGGCAATTCCCCTTCAACTATTGCAAGTGACAGTCTGGACCACGCACCTACCAAGTGCCCCAGACCCTGCTCTGGGGTAGTGTTGAGGAAACAGTCCCAATGCCTCCCCCTTTCTTTCTGGAGGGAGGACAATGAAACAAGAAGTCACAGAAAGTGTTGTAACCTACACCTGACAGGGGATGAGACCTAGAGGAGAGACTTGGCCACAGGCACTCTTGAAGTCATGTGGAGATTCCAACCCAATGGGCCTGGACAGTTTAGACCATGCATCAGTCTACCCAGCCACTGCCCCCAACACCAGCATTGTGCTCTGATCACTTACCATGTGCTGTGCAATTCCCATGTCTACCTCGTCCTTCCCACCACTCCTTGAGGTGTAACTAGGGCCAGATGGGTGCCAGGTATCAGCATGCCCATTTTAGAGCAGTGGCAACAGAGGCTCTTGAGGGGAGGTCACACAGCTGGCAGGAGGCAGGGCCAGGGTTTCAGCCCACAGTTCCCCAAACCTTCCCCACAACTCTTGTTATGTACAAGTCCTGGAGGGCCAGGGTCCTGCTGGAAGGGGTGAGGTGGCACTCGCTGGCAGCATCCTTTCTTATATAATGACACGTTCTCATCTAGCTTATGCTACGTACGTGAATCCTCTGCTAATTTTAGTTCCTCCTTTTAAGCAGCAATGGCTCTAATTTAATCATTTTACTAGGAAATGAAGTCTACACAATGTTTTCTCTGGGTTCCTAAAGAAAATCTACCCGTGCAGACAACTCTCAGGCCACAGCTTAGTATAGTGGAGGTCTGGGTGCGTATTGAGATATGGAAGGTCATTTATCCCCACACCGGTGGCCCTAAAGCGGCCATTTTTGCTGCTGTTGGTCTCGTGCCTGCTTTTAATGGTTGTGTTGATTCTTCTTTTACAATCAAGGTATGATTTTTAAAAATGCATCGTGGTTGCTCTAGAAATAAGGAGCAAGCTTTGTGCATCCTGTGGGTGAGTAGACTATTAACCTGGCTGTGAGTGAAGCTTGAGGACAAAGGAAACTGATCACAAGAATGCATCCTGCCAATTATTACTAGAGCTGGGGAGCTCTGGGTGGGATCAGACACCCACACAGCTTGGGGGGCTAGTTTATACAGCAATGATGTGCACTTTAGAGGCAGACTCTGCTTCCTCCAGACCTATCTGCAGTCCCCTGGAAGACGGTCCTGATGAAGAACGGACATGTAATATACAGAGAGTGATGGCTATTCTCTGAGCACGGCACTCCTAGGGTTGTACACTCAACAACTGGCACTGCCAGAATACCCCTTTCCTGCCATGTTTGTTACTCTTTCATGATCAGACAGACTTTCCTGTTTGTGATGGGCAACAAGGCTGCCCTATAACCTGGGAGACAAGGCCCCTTCCCTCCTGCTAGAAAATAGCTCACGAGAGGTAGGGATTCTGGTCCAGTGGGGTCTCAGTGCACCACTAACTTCCATGGGATCAGGGAATAGGGTGTATCAGTCAAGATGAGCTAGGTTGTGTCCTCTCAATAGCTTGAAACCCCAAAGGTCTACTTCCTGCTCTGTTGGTGGTCTTCTCCCCATCTGACAGTTACACAGATTCCACCCTGGAACGTGGAGAAATGCACACTGGCTCTTAAGGTTTCCACCTGGAAGTGACCAAGCCACTTGCAATCACAGTGCATTGGCTATAGTAAGTGTACATTGTTGTTGTTAAGTGCCGTCGAGTCGCTCTGACTGATACGGTTTCTGAGGAGTGGCTGATGAGTTTGAAGCACCGACCTTTCGATTCAGACTTTGCAGTCCAGCGCATTAACCTGAAGCACTGGTGAAGTCTAATTTCCTGGAAGGGGCCTGGAAGGAGCAGTAGGGCTGGGGCTGAGCCTGGAACCTCACCAGAGTCACAGGATTGGAGCAGTAGGCTATCTTCCCAGAAACAGGGAGGCAGCTGGTTGGCCCCAAAAAGTGGTTCAGGGCTATAGGCAAGACTTCTCCAGGCTAGCATGGGAGGAGGCAGCATGGGGCAGCCACAGCCACAGGGGCTCCACAAGACCCAGGGAAGAAACCAACACACTGAGGCACTTGTCTTTAATGCGGAACATTTGTGTTCTTCCCACCTTCTGGTCCCTGAGTTGTTGGATGCATGAGGAATTCTGGTCAACTCCCCTTTCTGAAGCTCCTTCACCCCATGTTCAACCTCATTTTACAGAGGAAGCTACCAGCATGTGGATGTGCCAGGGGCTGAAATTCACCAAGCTGACTGGGAAACCTGCCTTTACCAAGTACCAACTGGAGTCCCTGGGTGGTACAAACAGTTGAATTCTTGGCTGCTAACCAAAGGTAGGTGGTTCAAGTCCACCTAGGTCTCCTACACCTTAGAATAAAGACCTGGTGATCTATTTCAGATAAATCAGCCACCAAAAACTCTATGAGCATGTATCAAAATCCACTTGACAGCAACTGGCTTTTTACCACACACCAGGCTGTGTTCAGCTTTCACAAGAGCCCCATCATCCAGACTGAAGTATGGAGGTTGAGGACAGCACAAAGCAGTGGCCCCTGGAGCACTCAGGATTCCAGGGTGGCACAGGGCTTAGGAAGTCAAAGGAAGGAGCAGTGGCCCTTTAAAAGAATGGGTCCAACCCGTTGAGTAAGGAACTCCGGGAACCAAATGGGCGTCTGCCCACGAGTGTTTAAGGCACATTCCTGAGCTCTGAAAGGAGAAATAAAAGTGTTCCCTTGTCTGTGAGCTGAAGAGACAGCAATATTGTGGTGTAACTAGGACCAGATGTGCTCCAGGAATTTCCAAAGGCTTTCTAGCCTATTAGACAAAATAGCCTCACGGCCACATGCCATAACTCTGTCTGGCTGCCGGGTATTGGTTACCAAGACGAATGGCAGCTTCATGCACTGGCTTGAGGGTCTGAGAGGGAGTGGGGCTCCAGGGGCCCAGCGCATTGTCCTAGGCACATGGCAGCAGCTGCCCAACAAGACAGCCTCATCTCTGAGAGAAAACCCTCCACCAACACACCTCCCAGGAGGTTACCCAGGCCAGGCTCCCAAAGATGGTGCAGCATGCAGGTTAGACTCCAGGTTATTTTTACTTTTTTGAAGTTCTTATTGTGAATTAAGTGATCGTTTACATGGGAGAACATCAGCTTTACATTCATCCTATCATATTTCATTTCACAACAAAGATTACAATCCACTCCGTGCATCATCATTCAACAGCATTTGCTTCCATTCCCTCTGTTTTCTGTGTTTTTGTGTGTGTGTTTTTTCGATGTACACCAAAGCACTCAGGAATATATAACCATTCAACCAACCAAAGGATACACCCCACAAGCCCACCCCTCGGCCACCAGCACACAGCCCTTCTCCCTCCTTGAGTCCAAAATCCCCAGCCGCTCCATCTCTCCATGTCATCATCTCTGCCTCCATCTCTGGTGTTGCTGCTTCTCTGGATAGGGTCCCGCACTCCACTCTTCTCACTTGATGGTCTCAGTGTCCCCCGCTCCTGGACTGCAAGATTAACCACTCCCCTCCTTTTGTTACAAAATGTCTACCTTTACATTTGCAACATTCACAATCAGTCCTGATAGCAATTATTCACTACTGAACCACAAGAGTCTTATCCCCATCTCCTTTCACCAGCCCTGTACAGACAGGTTGGAAACCACTCACTGGAGAGTCTACCTTCCCCTGTACCCTCTAAAACTAGGCTCCGTCTTGAAAACTTGTAAGCCAGTCACTTCATGCCTTTGTAGTTCCCCCATGTTGGGTAGCCAATGTCTAAGTTGCCCATCCCTGTCAACCCTGTGTACCGAGGGGGTGGGAATGATCCTCACTGTAAAAATTTGTTCCCTCTTTTGAGCTACTACATCCATAAGTATAGGTCAAGTTCATCAAATTGTAGTGGATTACTTTTTCCTCTTCTTTCTTCCTCTAGTTGAGTTCTGATTATCCATCTAGCCATTTAAGCCAGGTCAAATGGGTACTATCTGCAAGTATGGGCGTTCTTGTGCATCTCCTCTCACTTCATATCAGCTGGACACTTCACTCTCCACTCTAGTCCTCTGTGGCTATGTCCCTGTCCCTGGGCTCAGGAGTCCCCAGGTCTTGCTATACTGCTAGACGCCAGGTTCTGGAGGGAGATTCTTTCCATCCCTGCCAGCCTTCGGTCCTCCGTCTGCAAAGGACAGCTGTGTGAAAATGAGGCTGTAGCACGAACCAAAGAGGTTCCTGGCCGATGCTGAGCACTTCTGTGCCCACACTCACACTTCACAAGGCTCTGCTTAGGGAAATGTCCTTCCTCCCACTGACTTGAGTATTACTTAAAATACTGCACACAAAGTCACATCAGGTCATCTGGGATTCATGGTAATCCCATATGAATCAGAGTAGAAATGTGCTCCACCTGTTTGTTTTTCAAAAATACTTTATTGTATTTTGGGTGAAGGTTTGCAGAGTTTAGGTTTCCATTCAACCACTACTTCTACACATTGTTCAGTGACACCGGTTACAGTCCTCACAGTTCGTGAACATGTAGAGCTGCCCCCCCGCCTCACCCAGGTCTCCACTTTGTTTTATAAGGTTTTCAATAGCTAGCTGTTTTGTTTTTTTTTTTAAAAAGACCACCAGGCATTTCTTCCAAGACACCTATGGATTGATTCAAATCTCCAACATTCTGGTTAGCGGTCAAATGCCTTAATAATGCAAACCACCATTGTTAAATGCTGTCAAGTTGGTTCCGACTTATAGAAACCCTGCATAGGGTTTCCAAAGTGCACCTGGTGAGTTTGAACCACTGACCTTGTAGTTCAAACCAAACTTGTGGTCTAGTGCTTACCCTACAGCGCCACACCAGGACTCCATTAGTTAATGTCAATGAAGCATCTCCTTTCCCCTCATTACATCGCATTTGATCTTCTCATTGATCTTTGTTAAGTGCCTTTGAGTTGATTCTCACTCATAGGGTTTCAGAGGCTGTAAATCTCTATGGTAGCAGCAGCCTCATCTTTCTCATAAGGAGCGGCTGGTGGCTCAAACTGACTTTGCATTTTGCAGTTCAGTACTTACCCTCCTGAGCCCTATGATCCTTGAGGAGGCATTATTTTGAGCCCCAACTTGTAGTAAGAAAGACTGACCAGGGTGCTGGTTACATGCCTTATCAGGGCCACAAAGCTAGTGAGCAGTCGAACTAGGGAGTCAAGGCAAGCTACGTCTCAGCTCCTGCCTGGCCCTCTAGGTCTGTTTCCCCATTTGTGCAATGAGAGGAGTTGTGTGGGTTCTTCTGCCCACATCAATCTCAGTAATCCAGAGAGGCCTAAGGCCTGGGCCTGGGCCTGCCGCAGGAAACTTGGATCCAGTAGGGAGCTGTGATGTGTGTTGCTGTTAAATGCCACTGAACTGATTCTGACTCATAGCAA